>NC_046372.1:27640677-27928177 GCF_011125445.2 Fundulus heteroclitus
GCAATACTAGGGCACGGGTGTCCAAACTTTTTGGCGAGTGGGCCAAAATTGTCAAGTGAAAAGCACTTAAGGGCAAAAAATTTATAAAAAAAAAATTACATAACTTTTATACATATAAACATATAAAGATTACATAACCAAACAATGCAACATTTTTTACCTGCTCTACAAATATGATAATTTTAAATAACAAATTAGACTATCTGTATTTGGCCAACTTTAATAAAACCATGTGAAATTCCAATCAGATTTAGTGCACCAAAGTCTGCATTTCAGTTAAAGTCGCTGGAGAGATGTAGACCTATATAAAATTTAAAGAGAACGCGCGGTTAAAAAACCCAACTATGATTTTTGTGTTTTTGTGATTTTGACTATTACAATTCTTTGAGTTTTTGGTGTGTCAAACAACATTAATCTAAATTTTATCAGCTTGAATACTGCATTGTTTGTTATTGCTGATTTACAGTCATTCAGGTAACTATCGGGCACAAACTGCCTTGTGTGACTTGTTTGGCTGCATGCGTGTTTATGTACTGAGAATCTGACAACTTTGACGACTGCCTCACACAAACAAGCATACTAGTTTCTGCAGGTCAATATCATGCAGTTTTCATATTTTATGTGACAGACCGACACAAAGTCGAACCCAGTTGTGATTTGGAAGGAACATTTTACACAGATTAAACCTCCATTACAAATCAAAGTATGAGGCAGACAGCACTCTTCTACCCTGACTCCTCTAAATAAAATCAGTGCAACACACTGACTTTAAAAAATCGCCTAGAAAACACATACAGGTCCATCTGTGTGTAATTTCCTGCCATCAGTGTA
Organism: Fundulus heteroclitus; assembly: GCF_011125445.2. NCBI lineage: Eukaryota > Metazoa > Chordata > Actinopteri > Cyprinodontiformes > Fundulidae > Fundulus > Fundulus heteroclitus. Next base: position 27,641,509 of record NC_046372.1, read on the forward strand.
GATGCAGCACAACTGCAAACCCCCTGTAACTCTGCCAGAGCTGCAGTAATCCACAGCTCAGGTGGAAAATCCATCAGTGATGTACGTACTGTACAGCTAAATCTGATAAATCTGCACTTTATGGAAAAGAAGCATGAAAAAAAAGTAAAGTAAAGATTTAAAGACAGATTTAACAAAGTGGTATGAACACATTTGCAATAAAATCCTTTTTTTTCTTGTTTGGGGAGGTTGCATTAGACAAATGTGGACATGTTCACATAGATTAGTTTTCTGTGTAACGCTGAGCTGCATAATGTTGGGAGAGGTTTTCAAAAACAGACTTAAGTTGATGTGGGACAATCCGTTGAATCTGTGGCCGGTCCTACACTTGTTTGACAGAGAAGGCGCTTCACAATTCAAGATAAATGATCCTGGAGCTTTACTATTCAACAGAAGATAGAGAGTAAAAAAAATACTGCTAGGCTGCAGTTCTGCTATCAGAACATTGATAAATCACTCTTAATCAGCGCAGATGTCCGAAGCTTTCGTCAGCCCTATAGGAGCCTCCATGCATTCCCAAACCACAGAGCTTCCAGGAACTGCTGGTAAATCAGCGTCAGAGTTAATCAATGCTGATGCTCATGTGACGATAGGATTGAGAAACAGCAACTGACGCGGCAGTCAGGACTGAACCTGTTTGCTGTTTGTTCCTTTCTGAGCCGACACGTGCTCAGCCAGTGTGCTTACTCACTTTCAAACACATCAGCAAACAAATGAGCTGCTTCATCTCCAGGTTTTACTGACAAAATGGGAACTTTTTTATCCTGGATCACACTATTAATACCTGGTACACTGAGCATTTCCTAAAACAGAGCATTCACGGATCTTTGACCATTCCTCTCTGCATAATCGCCTCCGTCGTCCAAAGTCCGCCTAAAGGATTTAGGTCAGAGGACTGAGATCGTCATGGAGGCTGAATTTTGGTCAAAAAGTTTATGTTCAGGATTTTGCTGAAAGTTTTCTGGTAGCATCCATCAGATTGTTTTATTTAAAAGTGTCCCTGGACTCTAACGTTCCAGAGCTTTTAGAAGAAAAACAAGCCCACAGCATCACAACTCCTCCACCTTACTTAACAGCAGACACTAACAAAACTCATCCTTTGTCAAACTGAGCTAATGAAGATCAAGCTCCATAAGCTCAGTTGCAGTTAAAGAATCAGTTGTTTTCACCAAAAATCAGCATGTTTGTATATTGTAATGGTATGACAAAAAAAAAGTGTCCTGCCATTCTTCTCTGATAAAGTGGAAGATGGCATTTAATAAATTATTAGACCATTCCGTGCTTGCAGCTCTAACAGTGAGCTTTAAACATGTTTGTTTTTTTACTTTAAGTATTGTGACAAAGGTTATTTATTTTAAATCAAAGAAATACAAATGTTTATGGGATTTTGCCCCTCACTAGTTAATTTAATAATATTAAATGTTTTTTTACCTACATTCTGCAGTGCGATTATGCTACTGCAATACAACTTTATTTATTTTAAGACTATTTGCTCATCTTCACCCAGTGTGCAAACAATGTGTAATAACAATGTAATAAAATGTATTTCTGAAACAAAATGACCAAAAGTTGTAAATACAATAGTAAAATCGTTTAAAAAAAAAAAAAAAGGAAACATGAAATCTAATTTTAAAAACAGGAAAATAATTTATCTAAAGCACCAAGGCACTAACATTTTGGACACAAAAGTATTCTCATAATTTACATGCAAACTATTCAGGAAATATTTGAGAACTGAGATTTTAAAGCAGCCTAAGATTCAGCCTCGGTCTCAGAAAAGCTCGATGACCTCGTTGTACCACGCCTGCACCTCCGGACACCCGGGAGCAAACATCATTTTGTCGCAGTGATCCTAAATGTAAACACGGCTGCAGGAGGGCAGGTCAAAAATCACCTGAATTCAACCCAGAACTGAACGGAGAGCTAATTCAGTCAGAAATGAACAAGACAGAAAAACAGAAAGCAGCTGCAGCCATGACAGAAGTGACGCTGACGCCAACATAGACAACAAAAAACACAATAATCAACCTTTTCAGTAACGGCCAATAATTAACATTAAAGTATAAAAAGCACTTACCGGGTGTTTTTTTTTTTAAGTTAAACTCAGACTAAAAGAATCACACCTACAAATCATCTGAGGTGAGCTGAAAGTACCGCACAGCCCAAAGACGATCACTTCTCTTTTATTCGTATTTCATTTGAGGAAGTTAGACGACATCCAGGTTTTACTCTCTGATGTGCATCAGAACTGTGATTTTAGTGAAAATGGCTCGTTGTGCTTGCTTCAGTTTTTCTTGCAGCCGTATGTTAAACACACCTAAAAGGGAGCCTAGAGCGTGTGAACGTCAGTAGAGAACAACGTTGGTCTCAGCACAGAACCCTGTGGAACCCCCAAAAAAGGCTGGACTGAAGAACAGGCGTATGGAGCCCGCCGTCAATGCCTGAATGCTGCAGACTGAACGTTGAAATAAATGTAGTCAACAGTGTTAAATAGGGCTAAGAACCTGTAGCTGATTAAATATCATTAAAAATAGCAATTTGATAAAATAGGGAACTGTTCTCATATTTCCGTGTTTTATCTGAAATAAGCAACAGGCTGTTGGGTGAGTTAAATAGATTTCCTCTTTCATTTTCAGTGTTTAGGCTCAGCGTGCAGCAGGCAGAAAGTTCTCTCTTCCCTCACTGAAAGCACATTTACTAAACTGTTAATCAGTCTAAACTGTTAACAACCTCCATTGACCAAATACCATTTACCAAATACAGCAACTTCTTTAGTCTTAATGTTGGCAGGATCTGTTTGCATCTGATTGCAACATCTCGATCTTGTCACATGCGTGCAGGATGAGAGATGTTCCCAGGATGCATTGCTGCGCTCCTAAAATACACGCTTTGCTGGCGTTTCCCTGCTGAGGGCAGCAGATGTGTGTCTGACTGGACGCCGTTGCTCAAGCAGACACGCTGCAGAGATGCGTGAGCGTTTTCTGACACGCCAGCTTCCTGGTCCATCCTCAGGAATCTGGAAACACGACATGTTCTAAAGAAAAAACATATTTAAACCAGAAAAACATACTGCAGGAAACTACATTTACTGCTCTGTGTAAAAGTCTTTATCTTCCATGTAATCTGTTGAAATGGCCTTGATCAACTAAACTACAATAATGTATATTTCCCAGGATGGAAGTGATAGATTAGGAGTAATTAAAAAGCTAAAAAATATATGTTTTTTGTGTGTTGTTTGATTTTATTGACAAAATCAAGTGAGAAACAAGTATATCTCTATTTTTGCTGGGACAGTGCGACTAAAACATGTTTTCAATCTTAAAGGCAAAATGATTTGAAGACACGTGACTGTGTTCAGTGAGTCAGATGTTTATTTCAGGAATCTGTTGTCATGCTCACTACTTCCACAGAAAATAACACAATGGTCACTGTCACCATGTTTTCCACTGTATTTATCGGCACATGGAGGTTTTGGGCTCATCTATGGCTGAATAGTGCGAACCAAAGCCAAACACCTCATCGGTTTCATGTTGGCTGATTGATGCACAACAATGCTGGGTAAAATAAGGAGACCTCTATGGGTCCCAGGTGTGCTCATTTAAATAAATTGTGTTATTTAAGCAGACTTGGCTGTAAGATCTGAGCCCTGCTATGCAACCCATGTATTCCTCCCTATCAAACTCCTGCCTATCAACCTCTGGGAGACTTTATGACTTGTAGACAGCTGACAGCTTTCATCATGGGATGGATTTTCTATTAATCTGCTGTTTTGAGCATGCATTTAAGAGGAAATCTGGACCCAGACAGCATCGGTACAGCAGAGTCACCAGACCTCCTGACCACCGAGAGAAATCTGTGGGTTTGTTGTTCCTCTGAAGGTGTTTTTACTTCCAACGAACTTTCCTCATATGCATTCAGTCGGGAATGAAACCCAGCCTGTTTGTCTATAGAATAAGAGTTCCTATCAGCTGGTGGTTAAGCATTAGAATAAACACGGTCACATGTCTTCATGTTGACTCAGGAAACACTGAGAATCAAAGCACATGCTTATTTTTTTCTTTTTTTTCTTTTCTTTAAGCACATGCTTATTTTAAAACCAAGGCTCCACCATGTTTAACAACTAACAGACTAACGCTGCATAAAGGAACTTATTCCGCTATTAAATCATTTATAGCCAAACAGTTTACTGTGCAAGAAGCAGAAATCTTTATCTGATCGCACAAACGTATGCCATTGTTGTTGTTTCTGAGGAAACAGGAGTGACAGGTTGCAACAGGCCTGCAGCACAAACATGACGCAGCAGTTTATCCGAGCAGAGGCAAAGCCAGAGCGCTCCTCATGTGACTGCGTGGGCTGGATCATCTGCCGCTGAGGCGCTCAAAGAGCCCAGAGAAGTGTAAATAATAGCAGGTCGCAGTTTTCCACTGGTGTGATCTCACTAGGAGTTTGTTTCAGAGTCACCAAAACCCAGAAATACTGTAAAGAATCAAGCTGCTGGTAGGATTTGATGTTAGAGACTTCATGATTTTTGCTGTTAAAGCGGAGGAAAACCAACTGAACATTACATTTTCTTTTTGAGTAAATAGATTTTTTGTCTGTAAATTCCTTAAAAAAAGTAATTATTGCTAATAATTTACTAATCTCTGAATGTCTGAAGAGAAGAGGCTGTCCATGAGCGTTTCCAATGACTCAGAGTTAAAGGCTGTCCAAAAACAGCGCAGACGTCTGAAGCTCCTTTCCTTCTCATGATAGAGTTCTAGGAGCTGGCAGCAGGAGATGAGTTGAACATTTCAGACGATGCAACGACCTTCCAAAACAATCTTCACCCACTTCAGCTGCTTTTGTCCACTCATCTGTCCCCTTCCTGGATAAAAGGAGCTGTTGATGCCATTAAGTGGACATGCTCGGTTTATTCATCCATAGCTCGTCCGTCTGGCTCAGAGTTTATATGCTGCCGTGTCTTTCTCTCCTGGAGGAAACCTTTAGAGCAAATGGTGCCATTAACTCTTTAACATAGAAAGTACTCCTGGATCAGCGCTTATGTCTTTGTGTGTCTGCTCCGTGGCAGAAGGCCGTTCAGACCGAGCCTGGTTTGGGTTCTGCTGGAGTTTTCCTCTCCACTGTCGCTACATGCATGCTCAGTATATTGGATTAAATTAAATAAACTAGCAGATAAAAGCGTCTCTATTCCAGCTTAGATCAGCAACACGTCTTCCTGCAGGACATCCAAACTAAACACCAGAGTACGTAATATAGTGGCTGTTTAATAACTAGGAATAAAATCCTGAACAATTAATAATTACATTATGTGCCACTGACATTTGACCATTTAGTCGTTGAAAATATGTTTAAATAAGACTTTTTTTTCAGCAACAGTGATTTCCACCACGCTTTGTGTTGATGGACCAGTTTGTTGCCTTTAATGTTGTAGTTCAACCATAGAAGCTCTTTTCCAGCATTATTCGCTTTAATAGCTGAACTCATTTCCTAAACTTGGATCAGTGGTTTACATTTTCATCTTTGGCAGAAAATTGTACTGTTAACAAAAATAGTCACCATGTAACTAAAATGGGACATTAATTTTGTCTCTTTAGTTGAGCTTTTAAAGTGACGGTAAATAAACAGAATCCTGCTGTTGACCCATGACCTCTGGTTCTCTAGACAGGACAAAACTGTCTCAGATGTTTTTTTGTTCTCTTTTGGTAATATTAGTTTCAGACGGCAGTGTTCAGTTGTTCATCAGGAAGAAAAGCAGTTTAAGTTACAACTATAAAAAACAAAAGACCAGTTCTGCTGGTTTATGTCATTCTAGCAGAGCCTCTTTCAGATCAGACACTCCGTAAACATTCATGGCCGCTGTGGAAAGAATATGCACAAAAAAAAGAAAACTTTGGATTATCCTCTACTATTGCAGCTCCAATAGAAAATAAATGTATCCAACAATTAATTTGAATACATTTATCCATGGGTGGAGAGAAAAAAAGTGCAACAATTACTGGCACTCCTAACGAATACTATTAGAATTTCAACTGAAGTCCTTTTAGTTGAGTTTCTAAGCTGATCAATATGTCTGGAAATTTAACTTACTTTACAAGAGAAGTGAGGTAGACATGTGTTGATCTGCATAAAGTACAATTGTTGGTTGTCATGATTAAAAAGTATAAACAGCTGGAACTGCAACCAGCGGGGTTGGATGAGGAACCAAGTCCATCTTCCTCCTGGTACAGGGAGGCGGGAGATAAAATCTCTGAAACCAAGAGTGGCATCTTGGGTTTTACCTCATCTCCACACTAAACTGTTAAATACAAGCCACACAGTTTTTATTTTTTTTAGCAGTGATGACAGAAAAGCTGCTGATTTGGTTCCGTTATAGTTTCCTAACCTTTACAAAGACTTTAGATGCTTTGGTCTAATGAGTCCAAGACTGAAACGACTCTGAAAAAAAAAACAAAAACAAAAAACATTCCAGGATGGCAAAGTATAAATATGTGAAAAAGTACCTGATCCCGATCATACAGTAGAATCTGTGACGCTGTGGGTCTTTTCAGCTCTGAAGGTTCTGTGAACATCGTTAGACCTTTGAAATGTCGGCAGATTTTATATAAAACTGGTAAGTTAGTGGGTCCTTCAGCGGGATAATCAATCAACACATGGAGCTAAACCAGCACAAAAATGGCTTATCAAGCACAAAAACACCCTCCATCTTAGTCCACAGCCTAAATCCTAAAGAAAAACTAGTGAGGCAAAGCTGAGGCGCGCATAAGGACCAACGACTGATGAGCTCTGCAGAGCAGAACATGCAGAGAGAAATAGTCCAGGAACTCCTTCTCCCCAGGGTAGGGAATTAAATAGAAGACTAAAAGCTGCATTTTTCAAAGATTTACAGTGAGGTTCCTGCAAAAAAACATTTAAAATGATTTTTAAACCTCGCTGGGAAGACTCTGTGTGAGGAGAAATAAAAACATGCATTAGGCTTTTAAATCACTAGCTGCTACTTTAAGAAGCACTCAGGAGCGACAAAAAGGTAATAAAGGATTTATTATAAAATGTATTACACTGTAAAGTGTCAGAAGTAATAGGAACATGGCATTCTCAGACATGCTAAAAGAACATAAATAAAAGCGACAATAAAGACTTGTGCAATGTGGCGATTAGACCAAAATCTGCCCATCTCCAGCTGTCCGCCTCTCGTTTTTCAGCTGAATTTCAGTTCTTACAGCCTGGTGAGCTGCGTTTCTCTGAAACATCACGAGGCAACCCCCCCCCCCCCCCCTAAAAGCGTCGCTTCCCAGTCTGTGAGTCTGTGATCTGTACAAGGCAACAACACAGGATGAAGCGCTGCGTTTCAGGCACACAGCGTTGGCAGCGACTCCCAGACGCTTCTTTGTGTCAGGATGCCGTATGACAATGAAGTCTTTATTTAGTTTTTCTCTTCTCTACATTCATTCCCCCTCTCCGTATTTGGGCCATAATTAAGAGGTTTGCTGAGTCGACTGGCAGGTTGGAGATGAGAGAAAAGTTTAGCTCGACTGTCAGATGGTGAACACTGGAGGAAGTGAAACACAGGAAATACTGCAGCTCTTCTTCTTAAACCTGTGCTGAAAAAAAAACCCTTTAGCATCAATCAACCTGAACCTCTAGGGATTAAAATACTCAACGTAAAAATGTCCTGTTTCCTGTTTTCTAAGAAGGGCAACATCTTCACCAATAGCTGCTGACACACAGTGAGATTCTGGCCCTCAGCGACTAATGCCCACCGACTCCACCACTTAGCTCCTGCTGAGCCGCGCTCCAGCTAACAGTGTAAAGAAATAAAAGACAAAGTGAAAGAAGATGTGAAGCGACGCGAGGCCGGCCAGAACCCACAGCGACACGGACAGAAGCTCCAGTTTAGCTTTACAGGCGGTGGCGTCGACGCCGCTGTGCAGAAACAAACACCGACGCTGTGGACGGCAGGCGGGAGCGTCAGGACGGCTAAATGCAACCGGCTGCTCAGATACTTTACAACAAAGATAAAAAAACAGGAACAAAAGTCCATCTTATGTTTTTTTCCTCTATTTTGTGGCACTTTGCATTTAGATTAGGATGCATGGAGAGCTTGTTGACCCTGAAGCTCAGCAGGGTCAAAGCCAAACTCTGTCCTCCATCCCATGACGGTTTTTAAGTGGAATTAAATTTAGATCAACAGCATTTAATAAAGCCGATGAAAGGATTCAGCCCTAAGTAAACTTTTTTTGTTAACTATAAATGGGTGTGCTATAGTGTGGTCTACATGTCCCGTTATTTTGACAATTTACAGCACATTTGTTGAAATCCTGCTTTTGTTAGTACAGCAGTTGGTGTGGCGCCCTCTTGCTGTTTAACACGTGTACTGCAACGCCGTGTCGGATCAGATTGGTACGGCTCAAAGGCGTGAGGAAAACCAGCTACACCTGCATGGTGGCGTAGTGAGCTTTAATTGTCAGGTTAGCCATTTATTAGCTTAGCGTTCATTTAGTTTATTTAGCTTTTATTTACGTAGCCCCCCCCCTGCATGTTCCCTGGTCCGTCTGGCACCGCCACCTTTAGGCACATTTTTTTAAAATATTAGATGTTGTCAGAGTAAGGCTCTGGTACTGGTGTGAGTTACACTTTAAGGAAAATATTTTAAAAAGTCACCCTTTAATTGGAAATTTTATAGGAATTTCTAAAAAAGACGCAATCTAGAAATAATTTTACAGGTCCCAGAATGTCCTTTTAAATTGTGAAGGCTGTTTATAAACTAGCCTTCTAGTCCTAATTTGGTCTCAGAGCATGTTGTAAACATTAAAGGCCCAATGTGTGGCCTCTACTGCCACCTAGAGGCTAACATTAAAACTACGACAGAGTTAATCGACTTCTAAGCCTGCAGGACGAACTCCAATAACTACAAAAACACCAGAAACACCAGAATCTTTGGTTTGTTCCTTTTTCTGGGATGGCTTGGTAACATAATGGTGAAGAAATAATGAAAATGATCTGTGGTTGGTTAAAATATCTATAGCTGAAGAGTTTCATATTTTTACACGCACACCTATAAATATATTGTGTTGTTTAGGAAAGAGCAGTTTGAAGACTGAATCCCATCAGGAAACAAATTAAAAACTAATAAACACACAGGCTGTAACAGAATGAGCAATATTTAGCAATAAAGCAGCTTCAAAACGATCCAACAGTAACAGAAGAAAATGTTGAGAGAAACATTTAGATTTTCTCTTTTTTTTTTTTAAATGGTCACAAAACATGTACAGAGCAATTTTCCATTGCTCTACACTATACCTATACATTATTTGAACTGTAACATTGTTCGCACGGGTTAAAACACCAAAATGAGAGATTTCATGGCAGCTGCAGCCCAAGCAAAGATGTGAGGCCTAATTCAGACAAAACTGTACTACAGGTGTACTACAGGTGTACTCCAGGTGTACTCCAGGTGTACTCCAGGTGTACTCCAGGTGTACTACAGGTGTACTGCAGGTGTACTACAGGTGTACTGCAGGTGTACTCCAGGTGTACTCCAGGTGTACTCCAGGTGTACTACAGGTGTCTTATAGGTGTACTGCAGGTGTACTCCAGGTGTACTCCAGGTGTATTACAGGTGTACTACAGGTGTACTTCAGGTGTACTCCAGGTGTACTCCAGGTGTATTACTTGCTGATGTCGTGACTCTGGGTGGGGTTCATTTATTAGTCAACGGGACACTGTGGGCCGCGTCATTCGGTCTGCGTAGCGCTCTGCTCAGACTCAGCCAGTTTATCCTGGGAGAGCGCAGACGATCAACCAGAAAAAATAAAAAACATCAATTAGTCATTTCAAAACAGAAATACATTTTAGCGTTAGCCTAGCGCTTTAGCTAACGGCTTCCAATTAAAGCATTTTCAGCAGCAAGACGTGACTTTTTTTTATATAAACGAAGAAATAAGTGTTAAAGCTGGTAATACGTCAGAATATAAACAGCTTTGTTAACCTGCGGTGGAGCGGCGCTTAGGGCTGAGCTCCAGAAACCGCTGGGACTAAATAGTTTAATAAGTTAGGCGAGTTGCTGAGACACCAAGGCAGAAAATAAAACAGTAAAAGTGTCTTTACTGTAGACTCTGATTGGGACGTCTCCCGTTAAAAACATCACAGCAGAACTGAATCCCGAATCATTTTCTTCCAAAACAAGTTTTAGGTTTGAAGACCTTTAATTATAAGCTGGGATTCCCGTCTTAAATATAAACAGACGACCTTTAAATTGCTGACTTGGTTTGATTTTCGTTTGAAGTATCTTTGTAGCAACAAGGCACAGTTCTTCAGATGTTTGGAAAGAACGACCGTTGTAACAAGACAGTTTGTGCTTTTTTTGGGAGGTAGAAGGCCCTGAAGGCACGCTAAAAATGCTCTTAATTTATTAATTAAACACAAAGATCAACAAGCAGACAAAAATAAACTGAAAGAGGGCGATAATATTAAGAGATGGCAGCCTCCTACAGAAACACTGACAGTTCTCAGAACGGCGGGCGGATATGAAAGAGGTCCAAGAACATCCGGCGGCCATCTTTGATCAACTTCTGCGTTTGTTCCTATTTAGACTTGATGTGCAGCAGAGCAGGAGATCATCATCAAACGACGAGACGTAAAAACACGGATTCCTCTCTGTCCGGCGTGGCGAGCTGAAACCGTGACGGCGGGAATAACGTCCGGCCGGAGCGTCAGCGGGAAATGACGGAGCTGATGGAGTTGTAGGATGTGCCGCCGTTGCAGGTGGGGGGGTACCCGTTGGGGGCCCCGCTCAAAGCCTCCATGTTGACCCTAAAAACGGGGGAGGCCCTCAGGAGGAAGTCGGCCGCGTCTCTGCGTCCCAGCTCCCTGAGTTTGGTCATGAGGACGCCGACGGTGCTGCCGGCTCTGCCGCTCCACTCCTGGAGCAGCGCGGCGGTGGGGCTGGGCTGCAGCTCCCCCTGCTGGCTGCCCGTGCCGTTGCTGTGCTTGGCCACCAGGTCGGTGAGGCCCAGGTTCATGGCCAGCAGGCACCAGTCCTTGCCCAGGGCGTCGGGGGGGTCCAGCATGCGGCACAGCTTCCTGCGGGCCAGCAGCGGCACGTCGGATATGTGGACGTCCGTCCCCAGCGTGCCGCGCTGGTAGACCTCGGCGCAGCCGAAGGCCAGGACGCTGCTGAAGCTCTCGCGGTAGCCGGCCATGGTGTTGGTGAGCGAGGTCTCCCGCTGGATCTGGGCGCGGCAGAAGTCTTTGGGCTGGTACACCATGATGGGGGCGTGGTGCTGGCGCAGCTGCTGGGGGCTCAGGTAGTACTTGGCGGTGAGCAGGCCGGGCAGCGTGGAGGCCAGCAGGTTCTCCGTCAGGCCGCCCACCGCGTCCAGCAGGGCGTAGCACCTGGCCCGCTGCGCCTCCTGTCCGCGCACACGGATCTCCACGCCCTGCCCGTGGTTGACCAGCAGCACCATGGCCTCCGCCCCCGCTCGGTGGACTTTGGCTCCGTTGGTCCACAGGTGGACGTCTCCGTCAGAGTCGTCTCCTCCGTCGCCGTCGTCCTCGGGCTTCTGCTGGTGACTCCAGCGACACAGGTTGACCTGCAGCTTGTGGAACATGCCGCAGGGGAACGGCGTGAGGTGCTCGGCGGGGACGAGCCGGACGCCGCCGTAGATCAGCGCGTCCTCGTCCTCCTCCTCGGTCCAGGAGCGGTGCAGGCCGTTGGTCTTGATCAGGGCGGGGACGTCCACCATGGACGGGTTGGTGATGTCGCGGGCGCAGACGTCCATGGCGTCCAGGATCTGCAGCAGCTCCTCCACGTCGCTGTCGGGGGCCAGAGCCTGCACCTCCTCCAGCCTGTAGCGCCCCCTGTAGTGGTGGATGGCCTTAGGCGTCTCTGCAGAGAGCAGCTTGCCCAGGATGTTGGTGCAGAGCCAGCGAGGCTCGAGCACCACCACGTCCTGCACCGTCTCACTCTGCATGATGTTGATCTGCGTGTTGGGGGGGGGGGGGGGGGGGGGGGGATATTAGGGAATGTCAGGGTGAAATATTCTTAATTAACTTCAATGAATTTATAAGAGAATCAATCTGAACAGGGGTCAAAAGTGTACATACAGGCTGGTATATGTTCATAATGTTTAGCTTTATGGCATCATTCTCTCTGGATAGTCAACCAGCATTTTCAATTTTCTATTTTTTTTTAAATCCAGTTTTAATGTATATTTGGGATACATTTCCTGGTGGAGTATCCAGAATTTCACCCATCTGACACAAACCATCGGAGTGCGTGTGTTGGTGCGTCGTTCATTTCCCAAAGCAGAGGGTTAGTAGTGCAGCTAAAGGTGGCTGCTCGTTAAGCTAATTAACGTTAGCGCTGGCTAATGTGGTTTAGGGGGTTTAAAGCTGCACTGATGCAGTTCAAGAGCTTTACTGACTTTTCTATGTTGCTCTCAAACATCTGTATCGTACTGAGCGTTACACTCATCTTTATGAGCGTGACGGTCTTAATTTCAGCGTAACTTTCAGGTCCATTACACTGAAATGCGCTGCAAAGAAATTAGGATTTGTAAGACCAACCCCAGTTATCACTGAGGCGAGTCTTTGCCGTTGAAAGATAGAAAAACAAAGATTATTGACCAAACTCTGCCCCTTACTCTGAAATCAACAGCTAGACGGTTGACACAGTCGACATAATAATAATAATAATAATAATAATAATAATAATAATAATAATAATAATAAAAACGTCCACAGAACACATCAGGACTGGTTTTAAAATACAGCCTGATGTTAACCTGATGTCTGTACCAGGAAACCACTCGGTCTCCAGGTTCCTACCATGTCTGTCAGGAAAAGCCGTCAGACGTTAGAATGAAACATGGAGTTTGACTTTAAGGTTCTACTTTGCCTTCGCAAACATTTTAACATTTAAAATTAGCAGAAGCTTGTTAACAGCTACAAGAAGCGTTAGGGACAGTTTGATAAAGGCTAGTTAGGGTTTATGTGCAGATCTGAGTGTATGAATACTTTTGACCCGGTGTTTTCACTATGACCCTAAAGTTGAGCAAATAACTCTTGATTTAAATATTCCCTGAAATCGTTTGTTTCATAATCCTAGAAAACAAAATGTTTTTATCAATCTTAGATTATGGGGACATTTTTTATAGGAATGCTTCATGTCTTTAAATGTTGGACTCAGTGATGAAGATCAGTGATGAGGCTCAGTGATGAAGATGAACAAACTGTAGAGCCATGACATCACTGGGACCTGTACTCAGGAGCATTTTAATCTCAATGGGATTTTTTCCTGGTTAAATAAAGGTTAACTAAAAAAGGAGGTTAATGCGACACTACAGCACCAGACATCTGTATTTATGCATCCATGCCAGGATGAGCGTACGCAGACTGGAAATGTCTTTTTAACAGAGCTGCAGCAGCTGCTTGAAACCTGTTTTATTTGCTTTGTGTGACGTTGTGTCATTCTGGGATAAACCAGCAGAGATTGGGTCATTTCACTGGTGAATCAGCAGCGCGCCCTGGTGGACGTCTGCGGTACTGACAGCCGGTCTCACCTCGCCCATGCTGTGCAGCTGCATGGCCAGAGTTCTCAGGTGATCCTGGCTGACCAGCGGGTTGATCTGCTCCTGGACGTCGCTGACAAACTGCTGCCACGACGTCAGCTGGTTGGGTCCGCTCAGCTTCCTCCAGGCCGGCAGGGCGGCCAGCAGACGCTCTGAAAGCTGCGTCATGGGACTGCAGCTCTGCAACACGGGGACAGCAGAAGGTGAGGGCATGTGATCGTCTGCTGGAGGTTCACGGCTCAAAATACAAAGACAGAAACAAGCTGGAAACGAGGGGAGGAGCCCAAGTGTAACAAAAATAAAAGATGCTTTGAATGTAAAGAACTTCATTCTCTTCATTGCTCGTTCTGGATGGTCTTATTTTGATCATCCAGACCTTCCAGAAATAAAGGGTTTAGAATAAAGAAATACTAATAAAGAAAGTGCAGGAGCTCACAGAGATGATGCTGGTGCGTAGCTCCTGCAGGTGACTCCTCAGCAGCTTCAGGTCTTTGGAGTTTGAAGCTCCAGCGTCCACCACAAACAGCTTATCGCTGATCTGCACATCGTTCCCAAACCTGAGGCGGGGGAAAAGGATCACAATCACGCAGCGTGGACCAATTAGAAACTTATTTTGCACGTATCCCCCCCCCCCCAGCTTTGCACTGCGGTTTGATTCCCACCTGTTTTTGACTTCTTTCAGCAGCGCTCTCTCTTTGTCGTAGCTGAACTCTCCAGAGAACGCTCTGCTGATGTCGGCCAGGTCGGCGTGCGTCGCCACCAGGACCACCGCCAGAGGATGCTGGATCCGACCGCCGAACACTGCCACGACAAACCGAGGCGGCGCCGCCAACATCAGCAGCTTTACTCTGGATTTTCATTTAAACAATCTGCATTTCTTCCATGTTTGCTTTAAATGCGTCTGGTTCATCCAGTTAATTGTAGCTCTACTACTTTAGATCAGAAACTTCCAAGGATTTACTTGATTGTTTCTATTCATAATAAGAAACTAAAGGAGTCAAAGTCAAGGATTTACTTCTTCCTTTGTTAAAATTTACCTCTAATGTTTTTTATGTTCAGCACTTTCAATCGTCTCGCTATGGAAAAGCGCTACATAAATAAACTTATCTTGTTTTTACCACAGTTAAAAATCCAGGTTTTAAAGACTTGAACATCTGAGATGATAAACTACTCCAAAAGCTTTTATCCCCTTTAATGTCACAGAATCCTGTACGATTCAACCGGAAAACTAAACTGAGTAAAAATGAAGTAGGCACGTAAACCTGTTGAAGCATTTTCTGATCCAGCCTTTATTGGCAGGAGTCTGTTAACTGATCAGATATTATTTATCAGCCTGAATCATTGTCCAATTAACCAGATTGTGACGCCTCCTGTCCTCCACCCCCGCAGCATGATGCTGCCACCGCCGTGTTTCACTGAGTAACGGCGCTCAGAGCAGGTCTGAGTCTGAGTCTGAGTTTAGATACGGCAACACCTCCTCCCACTGTTAGGAGACTTTAACCTTTAACTGCTTTCTAAGCAATAATAACATCTACCTGTCTGTCCAGTCATCACATGCAGAACCTGGATGCTTAGAAAATGCTGCAGATCTGAGGTTTCCATCATTTTTAGAAATTAGTCTGGTTTTAAGCAGTCTTTCCGTATATTATCCAATACTTGGCAACAGTCTTCATTTCATCATTGGACACCTGTCAACTGTGGGATTATTTCTGCATACAGACAGGATTAATTGATTGGACCCCCCCCCCCCCCCTACACCTGAAGGCCCAGCTCACTGGACTCCCAGCAGAAACTCTACTTTCCTGCTAAACATGATGCCTTTCTAGTTTTACTTTATTCTTCTGTTTTACTGAAACATTAGTTCAACGTTGTAGTCCATCTGTTTTTAATGTTGGCTTTTAGTTTCTATTTCCCATAATCTATTTGTTTCTACATTTTATTCCTGCTTGCTTTTATTCTGTTTTATTTCCCTGTGTTTTAATCATGTAAAGCACTTTGCATTGTCTCTGTGCTGTAGAAATAAATTTTCTCTGAAAACTGATTGTGCTGAGCGACTGATGCTTTTGTTCTCTGGGGTCTATGATGCCTGCTGTAAATCAAATTTCCCTTCAGGATGTTAATGAAACTGAACTATTTACTAAACCAGCCGCTGAGGAGAGTTTCCTCCTGCAGATCGTGTCTCAGATGAACGCTGAACAGTCAGATTAGTGAAATATTATTTCTCTGGTTCCTCTAACAACATCTTCCTCCTTTGTAGAAACACATGTACGCATATTTACAATTTATTTCTCCTTTCCTGTATGTTTGTCCTAAAGGTATTTTCCTATGAACCAACTAGACAATTAAAGCTAATTCTGATCATTTGCAGGCTGTCTGGAAACCCTCATTAAAAGGTAGAGGCTGCATTGGAGCAAACTTTATGTTTAGTTTATTACATTTACTACAAATGATAGCTGGTGTGACTTCAAGGAGAATAACTGCTGAAATTAAAAGTGTTCGTTCAAAGGTGTAGCAGCGTTATGGTGGATTTGATCGTTTCTCCCAGTTGAATATTAAATGTTAAGCGTCACATTAAAAGGTGGAAAATGTCTAGAAATAATCAGTTTTGTACAAAATTAAAGCTGTGATTCAAACAAGAAGCTCTATAAATATGTTCATACTATTAATTTGCCTAATTGTGACGTGTAGGGCTGTCAGCAGAGCCTGAGGCTGCCCCCCCTCACCGATGTGGTCCTGGGGAGGGGTGAGGGCCTTGAGCAGGTTGAGCCAGTAGGTGATGTGGCCCAGCTGCGTCTCGTACGGCTCCTCCAGGCTGAACAGCACCAGGTGGATGGCCGTCACGTCGTTGGCTGCAAAGTAGTCATAGGTGCAGTGGTACACGGGGTTTCCTGAGAACTCCCATACGCTGAACTCCCCCACACCTTCAGAGAGGGCACAGAGAAAGATGGTTTTATACCTTAAATCCATCAATACATAGACGTATGTTCTAGATCAGGGATGGGCAACTGGCGGCCCGGGGGCCGCACACGGCCCGCGTCATCACTCAGTGCGGCCCGCGAAAAGATCAATAATAATTTAATAATAATTTTTTTAAAAAAGAAAGAAAAAAAACTTGTAATTATATGTTTGAGGGTGTGCCGTACCCAAACAATAGCGGGCACGGGCCCGCTTTGCAACAGCGAGGAAGAAAGTCAAGAGCCATGGCCACTAGCAGTGGCATAAAAGGAAAATTTGACCGAGAAAGTCACATTTTTCAGAGAAATGGGAAGAAGTACGGACATGGGGAATTGCATGAAACTGCAAAGCTTTGTCTTAAGCGGAAGATCAAACGTGCATCTACACAGCATCGCGTTCACAGACCAGTGTGATGCATTCGCGAGCGTCAGAAAGCTATGGTGCATTCAGGAGCATGGGACATTAGATTTTTCAGAATAAAAAGCTAACAGATGTGCATAATCAAAAAAAAACAGAAATACAATTCTAGAGCATTCGGTATTGTAAGAAAGCCCACACTGTTTCTGGATAGACACGTTATTATTTAAGTTAAGTTCTGTTCCATTTTATGCCTCTTTCCTTGTAAATTTGAAATGTCCCATGCTCCTGAATGCATTGATATGGACGAGTTTAAATTCCCATTTAGCATTTTTTTTTAAAGCAAACAGTTTGTCTTTTGCTTAAGGACATATTAAAATGCATTTATATGCAGAAAATAGTTATATGTTGGTGCAGTAAACATACAGATATAAATTCATCTAAAATTTGTTCTTATTCAGAATAATTTGTAGCGCCTTTCATATCCAATTATTTGAAGTGCGTGATCATGTGGCCCTCCAATGGTCGGGCTGAAAAAAATGTGGCCCTGTTTATCATGGAAGTTGCCCATCCCTGTTCTAGATTCTAAGATAAATGTGCAGTAAAGCGTGTTTTCCCTGGGGGACATTGAGTTTAGCAGGTCTCACCGTGGATGCTGGCGTGCTGGATGTCGATGGCCTTGGTGGCCTGCTCGTCTGCGCTGGACAGGCCGTTGTGGACGGGGGAGAAGACCTCCAGGACGCCTTTGGTCAGACTGGGCTCAAACATCATGCTGCGACTGCGGACGCTCACGTTCTCACAGCCGGGATACAGGTTGGAGATGCTCACAGAGACTGGAAGCACGCAGAGACAGAGACGTAGATCAGGACAGACAGACAGACAGACAGACAGACAGACAGACAGACAGAGACGTAGATCAGGACAGACAGAGACGTAGATCAGGACAGACAGACACGTAGATCAGGACAGACAGACACGTAGATCAGGACAGACAGACACGTAGATCAGGACAGACAGACAGATCAGGACAGACAGACAGACAGATCAGGACAGACAGACAGATCAGGACAGACAGACAGACAGACAGAGGTAGATCAGGACAGAGCGCGGCTCAATCAGCCCAGCTTTACAGAATCGATTTTCCTTCTCTGGTTGGACTCCTGCTCCTCCTCGTTAATCCAGCCGCAGCAGCTCGTTAACTCTTAATTGCAAACTCATTTGAAGAACTGCACTTGTGCAAGTACTTGTTATAAAAAGACAAGATTTAAGGATGATTCTATAAAGTTTCTATAATATTTAGTGATTAGATGTGTTTTTTTATCCTTTAGTTGATCAGAAAACAAAGACATGCTCATGTCGTTTAACACTGCTCACCTTTTGTTACAGACGTTATGTATTCCACATTAATATCTGATATCTGGGAGGATTGTTTTCTTCCAGTCTGATGTGTTTTCAAGGTGTTCATTTCTTTATTGTAATTTAAGGGGAAAGGGGATGTCTAATGTAATATTTGCGAAATCTTATTGCTAAAAGAACAAAAAAATAAATATTTACTCAGCATTACCTAATGTGTAAAGTTTGGGTTTTCACCTACTAACTACATACTTTTTAACACCAGGGGGCGATGTTTTACTGCAAATAAATCCACCTTGCAGACTAATAGATGACTCTCACATGTTGCTGCAGGACCACGCCTACACTTTGTTTTCCTGGACATGGAAGATGCAAGAAGCCGTGCAGCAGACAGATTTATATCTGATTAGCTGCAAACAGGCTTGCTTTGTTATTTATTCAGTTAGAGCAGAGAGGAACTAGGAACAGCAACCATGATAACCAGCAACGCTAACTTCTGCACCACAGAAGACGACTCCTTGGAAAATGGAGCTGAATTTAGTCTGACCCTCGAGTTAAAATGGAGACAGTTGGGTTTGTAAAAGCAACACTATATGTCTTTTATTACATAACAATAACATATTTGGTGGGTTAATGTCAGGGATGTACATTACGGGTCAAATGTTTTGACACCTTTATCATTTAATGGCTTTTTATTACTTTATTCACCGTAGATCCAAAGTGAAGACGTTGAAACAATGAAAGTATAAAGAAAGCCTTGAAAGAGAAAGTGTGTATTTCGCATTCAAAAGGCAGACAGACTCCAAATATCATGCTAAATTGTCATTATTGCAGAATGTACAAAAATATGAGTTGATTTTAAGACATGGCTGCAGATTTAAAATTAAAAAACGATCATTACTGTTGTACCTCAACACCTTTCAGCTGTGAAAATACTATTTTTACATTTTATGATTATTGCAATCTAATTTCCCTTTAAAATGTGTTTGACGTATTTAACTCCTTAGAGTGACCTGATGATTCTCCCTTTGCAAATGAGATCTAGACCTCAGAAATCACGTCTTCCTGGTTGCAGCTCAGGTTTAAGTCGGCGTTAACGGCGCGTCGGTCAGGTTAGAGAAAGCGTAGAGCGTCTGTCTCTGCAGGAGGAGAAGCAGACTCAGGATGTTCTATCGCTCTTTCCTCTCCTCTTTCACCTTTTCTACCTTTTAGCAGTTTGTTTCATCTGTTTCTCTCCTTTTCTACCTCCCCACTTTAACTCTGAACCAGTAGTCACCTCCAATAAAGCCGGTTCAACTCTTATTTTACGGTCTTCTGCAGACAGCATGAATAAATCCAGTAATTTCCTGGTTTAGTTGCAATGATTTTTGTTTTTTTTGCAGTATTTTCATCACGTGAACAGTGTTGACATTCTTCTGATTAGCTGCCCGGTGGTTTCACAGGGATCCTGTTTTATCACAGGTCAGCCCATAAAACCTGGGTCTGATTCCTGGACGGCGGTCCGTTACCTGCAGGCTTGGAGTTGATGGGGGAGTTGGGGTGTCGAGCCGCGTTGGTCATGCGTGTCGTCCTCCTCCTCCTGAAGAAGCTGCGCAGGATGCCACATTTCAGAGACTCCAGCAGGGCGCTCTTTCCGGCTCCAGAGTGTCCAAAGAGCTTGAGCTTGATCCGGGGTTGGACGGTCTGAGTGGGACGCAGCTGCTGGATGTAGCTCAGTTTGTGGTTGTCCTGCTTTCAACAAGGAAGCGACATGAAGCGGAGGCCATGAGGAGAAACAATTACTGACATTTGTCTACTGTTTAAACCTATTTTTTAACAACACTTTCTTCCACCAAACTTTCCATTAACATGCTTGGACACAGCAGTCTGAACAGCTTAGCAAACACCTTCTGTGGACAAATGTCAAGCCAGTGGTATTTGTCATTACAGCACACACAATATATTCTCCAATAGGCTTTATGAAATATTCTAATTTTAAGAAATGCTGGAATTTGGATTTGCATTATTGTATTTTCCGGTCTCTAAGTCACTTTTTTCATAGTTTGGCTAATCTTGCACGTTATAGTCAGGTGTGACTTACGTATGAAATATAACCTTAAATGTTAATTCATACTGACCAACAAACACCAAGGAGTAAACATTACCATCTATAGCCACAAGAGGGCGCCCTAGACTTGTGCAAACTATATGCTGCTTCTGTACCTCTTAAAAATTAACTGAAATATTAACTTCTAGACAAAGACTGAACATAACCACTGTGGCCAAGTCCGCTTATTATAAGCGACTTTGGGCTGTTTTTATATAGCTGGTTGCTTGTTTATCTCACAGTATCTGGCAACACTAGCGACAGAACCCTGTCATTGCGCTGCCTGTGAAGCTAACAGCTAGCGTCAGCTTATGTTGTCTAATTTATAAAGCTCACGGTCTAATTTCAGCATAAATCTGACCACTTTACGCTGAAATGCGCTGCCGGCTTGTGTTAATTTACCTCATTTGACCTCCAACGTATGTTCCATGTTATTCAGCCTGTTGTGGATGCAATCATGTAATTGAATAAGTTGCTTTACCAGAATAAATGTCAGTTTTTAGTGTTGGATTTTGTGAAAAAAAAAAAAAAAGCAATTTATAGTCTGAAAAATACAGTAGTTTTAAGCCCCAGCTATAGTACCACAAATAAACACTTTAAATGTGATTCTATGAGTGAACAGCTAGACGTAAATAACTAAAACCAGGCATAATGTATGCTGTGCTTCCTGCCTCTGTAATGCTGCCAGTTAAACATTTGTTAACAGTGAGACTTGTAACCATCCAGCAGATGAGTCACGCATCATAAGTGGCCTCCACCGCTCTGAGTGCTTGTGTGGGATGTGAAAACACTCCACACTCCCACCTGGGTTATGCTTCTGCTTTCACTGCATGCAGATTTTAATTCCAGTGATTGTGGCTCACAGAGAACAACGTGCATCTGCTGCAAGTAAATTCACGCTGAACCCAACGGGCGCCGTTCTCTTAAAGCAACACAGGTTGTTATTTTGTGTCTAAGCCTCGATAAGTCAGTCTTTTCTATCAAATCTGGTTTGCATGTGTTAGAGCGTCTTAATTTAGCTCAGCATATGCAGAGGATGACTGTTTTCACAGTTGCTGCTTCCATGTTTTCACGCTCTGCTCTGAATCTCAGCAGGTTAGCTGGAGACACGAGTCGGTGCCGTTCTGCTTTAGACCGGGTCGCCTGCACGTTTATCCTCATAGTTCAGATTTCTCCAGAGCTGAGGAGGTTCAGACAAAGTTAAAAAGTCTAATGAAGGTTCAAATTAACTATGAACTTATAGTAGATTATTTACAGCAGTCAGGCTTTAAACACATGTTTAACCTGTAAAAAATAAA
This sequence comes from Fundulus heteroclitus, assembly GCF_011125445.2. Taxonomy (NCBI): domain Eukaryota; kingdom Metazoa; phylum Chordata; class Actinopteri; order Cyprinodontiformes; family Fundulidae; genus Fundulus; species Fundulus heteroclitus. The sequence goes on from NC_046372.1 coordinate 27,663,165, forward strand.
AGGCAACATTTAAAAGAAAAAGCCCAGGGAAAGCCAGTAATTTAGATTAATGGATTCATAGAGAACAGAAAACTGTAGACCTGTAATTCCTGACTGATGAATTTACTGGTTGTAGTCGGAGCCATTCCTGTCAGAGGAGCATGTCTGAGAGGCGGCAGAGAGAAAAGTGATCCACCTGCATCAGTGATCAGTGATCCACCTGCATCAGTGATCAGTGATCCACTTGCATCAGTGATCCACCTGCATCAGTGATCCACCTGCATCAGTGATCTACCTGCATCAGTGATCTACCTGCATCAGTGATCTACCTGCATCAGTGATCTACCTGCATCAGTGATCTACCTGCATCAGTGATCTACCTGCATCAGTGATCTACCTGCATCAGTGATCTACCTGCATCAGTGATCTACCTGCCACATGGAGAAGCCCACATGTTCCAGGGAGGCTTTGCTCTACAAACAGCATTTCTACACATGCCTCTTAATGGCTTTACTGCCTTTATTAAACCATTTATTAAATAGTGCATCTGCCATAAACTAGACAGGTTGCATACATACATTTTGCGCCTGTGTTTGCAGATCTTTAACCTTTTGGGTCACATGATTGTCTGAACATGGAGTAGTAATCATGTGAAGAGCCCCCCCCAAATAGCAGACAATATTTGCCCGTGTGTGTGTCAAACATACTGTGGCTGAAAATTAAAGCCAAACCTCTTTGATATGTTGGATTAAAAAGGTTTATGGTTTCCACACTAAAACAGGGATTTATTTCTCATGATGCAGGAGAGACAAACCTTTCCATCAGGACGTAAACCTCGCAGCTCGCTGCGGCCCGTGTGTGTGAGTGAAGTGCCGTCGGCGTCTTTCCTTTGGCACATTGTTAAAATTTAACACGTTTCTATCTTCATCTCAACACCTCCACGCAAAAATAGTCGAGTGTTGAGACCGTGAAAGCCGACTGCATCACCACCACCTGCACATCCTCATGCATTTAGTCCTATACTGCAAACTGCTTCTAGACGTTTAAAAATAGAGAGAAAAATCTGGTTTTTAAAGCGTCAAGTTGAACTTTTACCTTTTTAAGCTTGCCCAATAAATCCACTATAACGTCATGATGATCAGCTGAAGCCAAATCCTCCGCTGTCTTTCCATCCTGGACAGAACGGAGAAAAAAGAAAATTAATTATCTCTCAGGTTTAACATATTAACACAATAAATGTTTTTCATTCACAAAAATAAACTGAACCTATCCTGCAAACATCTAAGGTTGCTTTATTCTTCATTAAACAGATTTATTTGCCATTTTATGTTATTCATACAACAAAATTAACAAGCTTAGTCTTATTATATAATTTCAGGTTTTCCATTCAGTATTCAACAGATAGCATTAACGATATTCTGTCCTAAAGGCTTATAAAATAGTTTTAACCTCTTTCAGACTGCTGGACATCGTGCTTCATCTGCTCTAATTTATTTAGATTCAGCCAAAATGTGTTTTTTTTTATTGTAAGCCTGCTGCAGGTTTTGTTTCCTGATCAAGCCTGGATGGAGCTTCTGAAATTCAGCCAAAAAAAACCAAAAAAGTTAATTTAATTACTATCTCCACCATCTTTAAGGGGGGATTGCATTTTTTTACAAAGACCTTCATCAGTATCAGAGTTGCTTCATCGGTGCAGAACTTACAGGCTTTCTTACTAGTTTTTAGAACCTGGACTGAATTTGGTCATTTCCAGCTGAAAACAGATGATGCCAGAAAACTTACTTCATAATTATACATTTAAGAGATTATTTAAAAACAACAGACTTCACAGCTTCATTCTGTCCATAAAATAAAAAAAGAAAAAAATGAATTTTAATGGATTTTTGGCATGAAGACATCAGAATCAGTTAATTGTGAAAACGGGGGGATTTCTTCTAAAACATTAAAGTCTCATGTCACGTTCTCAGGAAGCCGATATCTTGGAGTTTCTCCATGTCGATGGTGATTATTGAATATTTATAGGCTGAACTCTGGTTCTGTTGGTCCGGCTCCTATAGACGTCGTTTAATGTGTTATCACACATTTTATTCCCAAACAAAGACAGAAAAAACCACATGGAGTTTTGCGTCTCCTTGATGAACGGATCATCTGTCGCCGCTCGGCTCTCTTTGCCGCTCCAAACTGCAACAGTCTCAAATCTCAGAGCGTTGCAGCAAATACGCTTCAACGCTGGTTATGGAAAACCAGCAAAAATCTTTTTCTAGTTTTCATTTTTATTGCTGTAGAACAACAGTGAGCCTTAAGCTGAAAATGCAAATAAGGAGAAAGCAAAGAGTGAGCGCTACAGATGGCGCGGTGTCACAACTACTACTGCTGATGCTTGGCTCCCACGGATGAACATCAGATCACTCATGGCGTTACATAACTGTTGCTGCGCAGACTTTCAAAGGATGAGGAATAATTATATAAGCAACCTGACATGGTTTCAGTCTGAATACAAAAAGATTTCTAAGAGTTGGAGCATGCAGAGCCTTCATCTCCACCTTCCTCTGCTGCTTCATGACAACGCAGACATCTGGACAATAAATTATACATTTCACTACGGCCCTGCTAGATTAAACATGCATTTCACATCAGCCGTCATACAATATTAAGCTCCAGGGAGATAAAGACAGAAAACTATCTGTGTGGAGCAGCTGGAGGGAAGAGTTAGGACCCAGGGGCCCAAAAAAAGAAAACATATATTTATGGGTTTTTGGGGAGGATTTAGGTTTTTTGTTATGGGACCTGAACTTTTTGCAGCACCCAGACTGCAGGTCCCATCCAAATGTCCAAAACACAAAGAAATCACTCCAGAAAATCAAGCTTATGAAACCATTATGTTAAATTAACATTGAAATCATATTTGAAAAGAATATGCAGATATGCCAGGATTTCAAAAACCAACAGCAGGAAGGCTAGAAAATAGCATGAATGCAAATAATTTTAGCTCTTAAAGATAAATGAGAATTGCTACACAACTCATTTATAAATCTTTGAGTTTGAGTTCATAAAAATAGACGCATAAACCAGCAAAGTCAGCAAAGTGAAAGTGAAAAAAAGTGCAACAATATCACTTAAAACTAAATACTTGGAAACAAAATGTGGATGATATTCAAGGAGGGAACTAAAGTTTATAATCTAACTCAGATAAAACCAGAGAATCTGGACTCTGACTTCTGAAAGCTGGAGACCAGAACCTGGTAAAGCTGTAAAGATTCAGGGGAACAATCCTTTGTCAGGAAACCTTCAGAAATCTGCTGGACATTGAAACACTGCAGGGATCTGTGAATTTAAGTTTTGAGGTTTCATTCTTCCAGGAGCTCTGCAGCTCTAGCTAAAACAAAACAATTACTTTCCTCAAACAATTAAGCCATTAATTAAAGAGATTTCTTTCTTAAATTTCTATATAAAGCTGTGTTGATCATCAACTGTAATTATTTTAAATCACGGCACCGTGTGTTGGCTTTGTGCGACCACAGTGAGGTGCTGACTCACGTTTGTGACGGCATCGATGTTGGCGCCGGCCAGGCAGAGGTGACGCACCACCTCCAGGCTCCCGTTACCTGCAGCCAGGTGGAGAGGAGTTCTTCCAAACTGGACACAAACATCAACAGTAAGTTAAAGTTTGCAGGCCAACAAAACCATTACAACTTACTATGTGTTTTAATTACAGAGAGAGATGCTATCTTTGATTTAAGCTCAAATTATTCTGCTGTGGATCAGTGCAGGTTCCCAGGAGCTGAGATGTTCCTCAGAGCGTACAGAAGAAGGTCCAGCACAGACTGCATGTCCTGAACCTCCTCAGGAAGTACAACACTACAGCAGACCTGCTGGTCATCTTCACACATTTAATTAGCCCTTTGGCTCATCCTCAAAACAGAACCCATCCAAACTACAACAATTAGGTCTGCATGGAGGATCATCAGGACTGAGCCTTCTTCATCCAGGACTTGTTCAGCTTCAGGAAAACCCTGATGAACACTGAACAGGCAGGACGCCCAGATCAATAACGTGCATATTTCCACCAACCTGACCAGGGTTGGATTCTATTGTAGAAACATTTTCCTTCAGGTTGTAGAGGCAACAGGTTCAGGTGAGAACTCCAGACATCCCTCTCCAGCTCATTGTGGAGGATCTCAAAGCATTCCCAGGCCAGACAGGATAAAGTCCCTGCAGAGGGTTCAGGATCTCCTCCCAGTGATAAAACCTCTAAAGGGAGGAACCCAGCTTCCTAAATGCAGAGAAGCCCTGCATCTAAAAGGAGTCATTGTTCTTGGAGCGCTCCTCTGGATGACAGAGCTCCTCCCCAGATCTCCACTGAGCATGGCTAGCCTCCAGAGAAAGCTCATTTCAGCTTGTATCCAGGATCCAGACCTCATGACCATAGATCATGGTAGGAAGAGCTTTGCTATGAGCTCAGCTCTTTCACCAGGTTAGATATTATCTGAAACCAGTAACTGGGGAATAACTCCCTGACACTGAAAGTCACAGATGTGGAATGCATAAAGGCTCAGTTATCTAAGGACAGCATGTTTACGTGGACAAACCCTGGAGTGTGAGACTTCAGTGAGCCAGTGACATATCTACTGCAGACATGTGAGGGAGGTAGCGCTCCTGCAGGAGATCTATAGAAAGCTCATGTAACGCGTATCTGAGGCTCTTCCATTCCTTTTCCCCACGTCAGAATGATGAGAGCCTGAGCTGACTCTGGTAACCAGCCCTCTGTTTACATTAAAATGGTAAAGTACAGTTTCTCTTTCCAGAGCCATTTACTACTAAAGTATTCTTCTCCGGGGTGAAAGAACCTAACGGGACGCAGAGGTGTCCTAGCGCCACCAAGGGGCGGTAAATATAAACCACAGACAGAGTGAAACACAAAGCTAACGGTGGCTGTGAGGTGAATTCTCAGAGTGTTTCTACGTTCAAACACAGGAATCCATCTTGTAACGCTCTGGCTTCAACCGAGCCATTTTAACCAAAAACCATTTTAACTTCTTACAGCGATTGGCTAAACCAACCTTTGGGAGGCGGGCACTAGGTGTCGCTTCGCCCAATCAGCTCAGAGTTCTGCTGATATTCCTGGTTCTAATGGAGCCGTCCCAGATTGATGATGCAGCACAGAAGTTCTGCACATCATCAATCTGGTTCACCAGGTTAACAAAAAGCTGCAGAAGATGATCTTTCCAGAAAGCACAATTACTGCTGCATATTAAAATGTTTTCTGTTTGTAAAACATCAATCATTCAAACACTTGTTTTTGCAAGTAGTGATCATAAAATCTTAGAAACAGCCTATTTATACACATATTAAAGCACAAAGTGCATCAGCACAGACTCCTGTACATTATGCTGTTACATGGAAGCTAATATCTGGTTAACTTGCTGTATTGATGCTTTAGACACACCAGACACTCGTCTGATGCTTCAGGCATCAAGCAGGATGACCAACTATGACTCCTGGAGTCAGACTCACTTTTCCTCCATTTCTCACTCCTTCAGTCTTTCTCTCTCTCTCAAACCTCACTCCAAACCAGGAAGCTTGCAGCACTGAGACTCCAACAGCCTCCTGGCTGTTTATGATTGCAGTTTGAAACAGAAAACATTGAACCCTGAGGAATCCCAACAGGAACTCTAAAATTCACCATGCAGCTTATTTAACTGTTTCTATGACCAAAACTCATCATGATGTCCTGGAGGTCCCCAGCCCTGATCCTCAGGGGCCCACTGTCCTGCATGGTTTAGATCAGGGGTCTGCAACGTTTACAGTCAAAAGAGCCATTTTGCCTACAGTCCACTTGAATTAAACTCGTTCACAGCCGCAAATGTTGCCTGGCCTTTTGAAAAAAGACAAGTTATAATTTGTGATAAAGATCTACTGTAGGAAATATGTTGTCATCGTTAAAGAAACGCCATTTTATGTCTATTTTGAGGTTTGAAAAAATAGGATGGATGGAATGTTGATATTTGTGGATGATGATATAAAAAAAAAATCATAGTTTCCAACACAATGAAAAAATATTGATTTAAAATTAAATGTTACTGGCACTTTTAGCATCATTCTGTTGTGAAAATTAAAAGCAATTATTCCAAGAAAAAGTTACTAAAACCTGTATTTATTATCATTACTACATTTAAATACCATAATAAAAATATTATTTGTAGCCAAAGTTATTAAGAGCCACTGTGGAAGGTCCAAAGAGCCACTTGCGGCTCCAGAGCCACAGGTTGCAGACCCCTGGTTTAGATGTTCCTCTTCAACAAACTTGATTTAAATAAAATAATTACCTCCTTAGCATGTCACCAAGAGACGAAGAAATATATTGATCACCATTTAATTTAAATCTCCCTTCTAACCCTTTTACACCCCAGTAACGAGTTAAACTGACTGCTGCCTCTGATTGGCCGGATCTAACATCCAGATAATTTATTTAGCATTAATCACCCACAATGCAGGATGTAGTTTAGACAACATGTTTAAGTCAAAAATACAGATAAAGTAAACACTTGTCTTTGTTGGTTAAATCTGCCGCTTTTACATTTCTTGTCATCTGTTTATGATGAACACAGTTAAAGTAGTAGTTTAATAAAATAGTGATCACTGTAATCATTAAAACCAGTACTGTAGTTTTCAGACCATAAGGCGCACCACATTATAAGGCGTATTAAATATTCTTGTGTAATATCACTCCTCCACGTCCACAGCTCTCTATCCGTCTCTGTGGGAGGACAGAGTAGCTGGACTACACTGCCCTGTTTCTGACATAAGGCCAAAATAAACTTTTATATTTAATTAACTTATTAGGTTTATTGTTGCTAGTGCGTACTCCAGGCTGCCTTACATGAATGCACTTCTAGTTTAGACATTACAGTCAGGCTGTCTGGTAGACAGCTCAGGGGTCCTCAGGTAGTGACACAGTGTACCGTAATGCTCCTAATATCCATTGAGTGGAGCGGCTTTGTTGCTAAACAAAGTCATATTTACACATTTTATTAGATTTATGAGCGCATTCTACCACATAAAATCAGTCAGTAAACACAACAGTGATCATATATGAGGCACAGCAACAATTTTGAAGAAGATTTAGGGATTTTAAGTGCACCTTATAGTCCAAAGAATAGGGTAATTGCTTCATCTGTAATTACAGAGAGACGTCACATGTCCTCCCCTCCTCCTCTTGGCTGTGCTGGTACCTTCCTCAGCAGCTGAGAGGAATAAATCACTTCCAGACAGGAGAAGGTGCTACATGGCCGGCTTTAGAGAGATTCCTTACAGCTCAGCCGTTTATGACTGTTTACACTGCAGAAAGCAGCAAATGCAGCGCCGCCTGAATGCACCAGTGATTTAATGATCACCATAATGACGGAATATGTTACCTTATTCAAACATAAGGTAAAGATGAACTAACGACTCAGCCTTTTTGTTTAATTCTTCTTAAACATGAACGTGTTACCTGCCTCTGGTAGAAATAGCAGTTACATCCAAAAGAAAACGTGTTTTAAGCAGCTTTTTATCTGTGGTTTAAACAGAGGATCCATCTTTTTCTATGACTCTGTAAACAGAGGATGGGACGTTTTCCATTCCCTCCCGCTGTTTTTGTTCCAAACCCCGGCACAGAGTGTGTGACACAGTGTGCGATCTGCTGCTTTAGATAAGCCTGAAATAAGGGAAAATAATGCATAAATCACAACATATCTGGCAGATACACATCACTTCGGGGAACTACGCTCAGAAATGTTCCTGACTGCGAGCAGCATCAGGAAAAGCCACCCTACTGCAGAATACATTAAAACAGATGGTGTCAGAATAGAAAGTGAAATGAGCAGCGTGTGGGTAGACGTGTCTGACGAAGCAGAGACGGCTCCTCAGTACTGAAGCCCCCTGAAACTTCATCTGCAGAGGAAAATGTCTTTCATACCAACAGGACGGATGATGAGCATCAAAATAAAGTTTTAATGGTGAAGCCATCCTTGATAAGCTTCACAGAAAAGTATTAGTTTCAGTAGAGGCACCAGATGTTTACAAAAGAAATGTGGAAAATCCTGAAACTGCGAGTATAAAACATCTGCTTTTTGTCTGAAATTAGGTGCAATAATCATTGGCTGAGCATCGGGATAAAACATCTGCAGAGAGCAGAATATGTGGACACGCCTTAGTTTTAGTGAAACCAAATGGAAAAGTCAAAACAGCTAATATAGTTGGACCCTGCATGTCTTTGCAGCATTATGTTCAAGTCTGAACTGAACAAAAGAACAAGAGATAAAAGCTGCCACACAAAAATAACTGAAGACACTCATGTTGTCTGTATACAGTCTGATTCTGATCTATCAATGATTTAATAAGATTTAATTTTGGACCTCCCGCTACATGTAGCTTTAGAGGAAATTCATAGAACAATAAACCAAGTAGTTTATGATGGATGTATATTGATATATAGATGACAGACAGAAAAACACAGATGACTGAATTGTTGAGATATATATAGATGTTGTGATGAATGGAAACAGGGGTCTGGAAAAAAAAAACATTTTCTTCTCCCAAACATCTGGAACAGACAGAAGAAAAACAGTCAGACAGATAGATGAACATCTGGATGGAGGGAAGATGGATGGTGATGCAGCTCAAAGCGTGTGCTAATGCTAGCTTAGCATGTAGCATGTAGCGCCGTTCTGATCCATCTGCTTGGAAAGTTTCCCTGAACAACGCTTCTGTGTTTATCTCGTCTATAAAGACGGTTGCATGTTTTCTTCTGGCTGTTCTCCACATGTTAGCAGACTTAAAAGCTTTGCTAACATGTGCGCTTATGTGAACGGGTCAGTTTATATTATTCAAATCTGTATCTTTGAATACTTTTTTATGTTTTGATTATATCGTGACATTGTTTTTTGGCAACCCTAGTATATACTATTTTGTATATCTACTATATTTAAAACAAACATGACGCTTAGCCTGGCAGGGTATGGGTGGGGGGTGTATGGACGCGTGAAGCCTGGCACTAAGGCTGGCCAATATAACAAGATATTTCAAATATTGACATTTCTTAAGAGACTATCGTTTATATCGAGATGGTCTCTGTTGTGTTAGAATTATACTTTTATTTATTCCAATAGGTCATTTTTCAGCCATTTCTCATCATCTATAGCCAGATAATGAGTTTCACACATCACTGACGAGGCTCCTGCTTCGTTAGGCTCACCTTGTTGGGCAGGTCGAGGCTCGCCTTGGCGTTGCACATCGCCATGACGATGGCCAGGTTACCATCCTTGCAGGCGACGTGGAGCGGCGTGTTGCCATGGCAATCCTGTTGGTCCAGATGGCAGCGTTGTCTGAGGAGGCAGCGGACAACTTCTACCTGACACCTGCGCACAGCCAGGTGGAGAGCCGTGTGTCCGTCCTGCCGACAAAAACAGGAACGACCCTCAGACGCCTTTCAATAAGAAAACAGTGAATAAAACAGACTTTGTGCAGCAATTACTGACACACGCATGTTCTGTCAGTCTGACTCAGGTTTCTGTTTACGTGTGAGACGTAGTGGCATCATCGTCACAGCCATCCATCATCGCTTTCTTCTAACTCGTCTGGACAGTTTGTCTCTAGTTCTCTGCTGTCCATCGTTTTCAATTTAGAAATTGCCCAAATCCAGTGAAAATAAATTCAATTCCATTTTATTTATATAGCACCAATTCACATCACATCATCTCAAGGCTCTCAAAGTCAGCTTCCATCAGATCCTCCAGGTTGGTGAGAAAGTTTCCTCTCTAAGGAAACCCAGCAGGTTGCATCAAGTCTCTCCAAGCAGCATTCACTCCTCCTGAAAGAGCGTAGAGCCACAGTGGACAGTCGTCTGCATTGTTGATGGCTTTGCAGCAATCCCTCATACTGAGCATGCATGAAGCGACAGTGGAGAGGAAAACTCCCCTTTAACAGGGAGGAGAACCTCCAGCAGAACCAGAACCAGGCTCAGTGTGAACGCTCATCTGCCTCCACCCACTGGGGCTTAGAGAAGACAGAGCAGAGACACAGAAAGCACAGAAGCTCACATTGACCCAGGAGTACTTTCTATGTTAGAGAAGACAGAGCAGAGACACAGAAAGCTCAGAAGCTCACATTGACCCAGGAGTACTTTCTATGGTAGAGAAGACAGAGCAGAGACACAGAAAGCACAGAAGCTCACATTGACCCAGGAGTACTTTCTATGTTAGAGAAGACAGAGCAGAGACACAGAAAGCACAGAAGCTCACATTGACCCAGGAGTACTTTCTATGTTAGAGAAGACAGAGCAGAGACACAGAAAGCTCAGAAGCTCACATTGACCCAGGAGTACTTTCTATGGTAGAGAAGACAGAGCAGAGACACAGAAAGCACAGAAGCTCACATTGACCCAGGAGTACTTTCTATGTTAGAGAAGACAGAGCAGAGACACAGAAAGCTCAGAAGCTCACATTGACCCAGGAGTACTTTCTATGGTAGAGAAGACAGAGCAGAGACACAGAAAGCACAGAAGCTCACATTGACCCAGGAGTACTTTCTATGTTAGAGAAGACAGAGCAGAGACACAGAAAGCTCAGAAGCTCACATTGACCCAGGAGTACTTTCTATGTTAGAGAAGACAGAGCAGAGACACAGAAAGCACAGAAGCTCACATTGACCCAGGAGTACTTTCTATGTTAGAGAAGACAGAGCAGAGACACAGAAAGCACAGAAGCTCACATTGACCCAGGAGTACTTTCTATGTTAGAGAAGACAGAGCAGAGACACAGAAAGCACAGAAGCTCACATTGACCCAGGAGTATTTTCTATGGTAGATGGTAATAGAGGATGATCTGCCTCCCCTGATGATGTCACAGCTAACAGAACACCAGACCAGGTGTACCTTCTATGGAGAGAAAATGACGGAACATAAAGGTAAAAGCTGAAATAACAAATCAAGCAATGGAATAACTGAGTGTCTGCAGCAGGAAACTAGAAGAGGATGTTGACCCAATGCTGTAGCTGACCCAGATGAGCTACAGCATTGCATGGCTCATTATGCTCAATAAAGCCAACAGAGTTATAAAGTTGTTGCTTTTATTTTGTTAGACCAGCTGATAATCACCTTGTCTGTGGCCTCCAGGTCAGCCTTGTGCTCCACCAGGCACTCCACGATGTCCACGAAGCCCCGAGCAGAGGCGGTCAGCAGCGGACTCTCCCCTTCACGGTTCCTGGCGTCAACACGGCAGCCTGCCTGGCAGAGCGCTCTGGCTACGGCAGAATATCCATGCCAAGCAGCACAGTGCAGCGGCGTCTCCTGCTCCTGAAGAACCACGGTGAGAAGGAAGCGTAAACCCAGGATCTCCTGATATAACTCTGTCAGGTCTGACGCAGAGAGTCCTCACCCTGTCCGTCAGGTCTGGGTTGGCCCGGACGCTGCACAGGTAGCTCACCACGTCAACGTTGCCGTACCGAGCAGCAACATGCAGAGCCGTCTCTCCAGACTGCAGGAGAAAAGCAACAAATGCCGTTATTCCCATAGCACTGTGAAAAACAACCTGAAAGAGGTGAAAGCCTCTCTAACGCCCCCCCCCCCCCGCTGCAACGCAACACGCTTTCTACCAAAAATACAACATTAGATGCAAGTTTATAGCTCGCAAGAAACATTTGCACACAATTCTCATTTTTTAATTCTTATTAAAGAAGACTGACTGTGATACAAAATTTAAGAGACATGCAGTACAATATTTATCATGATTATAAACACATTTTAAAGGATGAAACACATTTATAGGTTATGGGTGAGTAACAATGTGTGGCATTATCTTTGTTATACATTATTTTAGGAGCAATCTTCCGTCGTCGGCCATTACATCAGAGTTTCTACAGTTTAATCTCCTTTTAGTGAGCAGCCAGAGAAACTGGCAGAGTTTTCTCTGGCTGTATGGAGCACATAGTGCAACAGTGCTGCCCCTCCCCAACCTGTTGCTGCATGGTCTTTAGCTTCTTATATTCTCATTTTTACGCTATAAGAAGCAGAACTACAACAGGGGATATTATACTGTGTAATAAGCAGACTTAAAACTATTGTCTTAATATTTTAGATCCCAACATTCAAAGCAAATCAAATACAGATGTGGGCAACATTAGTACAAAAGCATACTACATTTTAGCAGCAGTTAGTTTTTTTTAGCTTGAACTAATTTATCAGTGTTATATTTGTTTTTCATATCATTGTGTGAAACTCAAGGATTTAGCTCAAAATGTATAGTTTGGCCATTTAAATAAAACTCAACTTTTTGAATATTAATTTACAAGATGAAACCTAGTTTAACAGATTTACACTCTTACTTTAAAGTTTAACAGTAAATCAGATGTTATGCAAGTTATTGATGTTTGAGTCAAGGTTGACCAAAGTTTTTAGAAATGCTTTTGTAAGTTTTTGTTTAACACAGGCTCGTCCCTGTTACTGGCAAACTACACCCTGGATGATGAGTTTGCTTGTTTGTGGGAGACAGAGCCACTTAGAATAAAATCTAATGGATACAAAATACTTTGTAGAACTCTTAAGTCATCCTATATTTCTTTACATTTAGCAGTCAGACTTTGTTGTAATCTTTAAAGTGGTCTTGATCAATAGTTTTGCAGACTCTCTGACTGGCTTTAACTCTTCAGTTATTTTTAGTCAGGAAAACTCTGAGCTGTGAATCAATCAGAAATAAAATGGTTCCTAAACAGAGATGAACCGCTGACTTGTTACCGTTTGCCCAGTTCATTAGTATTTAATTTAAATCTATGAAAAACATCAAAGTTAACACAGTTTGGCAAACACAAAAGGGGATTTTGGCTTCAACAAGGTAATATTTGGCAACAAAACTCTGAAAAGCAAAGTTACCAGCAGGAGTGATTTAATTAGTAAATGAAGTGAGAAGCATGGTGGTGGCAGCATCATGCTGGGGAGGTGGTGTTGTGCTCCGGTGGCTAAAAGGAAGCCCGTTAAACTGAGTTGGCTATATGAATAAAGACACAGCCATGGTTAGAATAAATTGTTTAGATCAAAGCATATTAATGTGTTCAAATGGCCTAGTCAAAGTCTAGAACTAAATCCAGCTGAGAATTGGTTATGGGACTTGACTTTGTTCATAAGTTTCCATCAACGGTCTCTTATGCGCATTTTGAAGCATCGCATTAGAAAGTGTCGATGGAAACGGCAAATTAACTAAAATTTTGCAACATGGTTTTTATGCTCGCTTGAGGTGGTTTTTGACTTTTTAGAAAAACAGTAAATGTGCAAAGGAGGAGATGGAAACATTTGTGGAATCAGTTCTGCCATAGCGAACATTTACCTCACATGACTGATTATGGGGCCAAAACAGTAGCTTTAACAATTGCAAATATAAAATCAGCTGTTTCTGCTGCCGGTGTCTGGAACGTGTGAACTGACAGAGTGACGTCTGATTGGTAGGAACAAAAACCACTCTGCATATCATTAAAGCCTCGCTCCATCACTGCTCTGTGGTCCATGCTAGTTAGCAGCCTCTACTTCCTGTTCATTACAGCCAACATTATGCTGCGCATCTCCTGGTTAATTCACTACAACCAGGATATGTAACACGTCTGATGTTAATTTTCTTTTATCCGATATTTTAAAAGTTTGCTCAGAATTTTGCATGAGAATTGGAAACAGCTACAAACACCCTTCCTTCAGTTTCACTGAGCTTAAGGTATTTTTCAAAGGAGTTCGTTAAGAGCTGATAAGACTTAAACTGTGATTGCAGTCAGTGGTTTCACAGTATCGGCTCAGCTGGGCTGAACTTAAATGCACGTCACTTTTACATTTTTCTAGAATTAGAAACCTGAAAACGGCATCATTTCAGTTTATTTCTTATTTGGTCTGACAGGGACACCTCAGCTGGCTGAAAGTTATGGTGAAATAAACTAAAATCCAATCTTAACGATCCCTGGACAGGATGGAGGTAATAATGGGGAGAGTGCCTGAGGTGCAGATTAGCTCTGGTCTGGTGGATCAGGCTCTGCGTTCACAGGCAGACGAGGACGCGGCGGCTAAAAATCGTTGCAGAGACTGTAAACTGATTCTGGGATTATGTGTGCCAGAGCGAGCGCTGTAAAGTGAAAGCCACACCAGCAGCATAACAACACCCCCCCCCCATCTTTCTCAGTCTCCATGGCAACGACTATCAGCTGCTAAACGCCAGCGGAGCTTCTCCTCAGGTGTGGATGGTTTGTGGTCGTTTCAGAGCGATGCTTCTCAGGAGGTCTGCTGGCTGGCAGGAGTAACTGGAGTAGTAGCAAGGCCGTGTGCTTTAATGTGTGAGACATGCAGGCATGGGGGGGGGGGGGGGCTCACCTTATCTTGGACATCCAGAGGGCATTTCTTTTCATGGAGGAATCTCAGGGTGTCGACGTGGCCGTGTCTGGCGGCGTAGTAGATAGCGTTGGCTCCGCTCTGCAGGATCCAGGGAGAGGAGAACATTTCAGGTTTTATCCCAAACATCCAGACATCCAGACATCACCCACCGTGTTTCATCAACGTCCCGCACCCGGCCGCATCAGTCAGGGTGCTGCTATGGTAACGGAGCCACATCTCATCTTATTGTGCTTAATTCACACATCTATCATCCTGACAGCTCAGGAATGATCCCCACTAAACAACTCTGTTTACCAGATGAAGCTTCAGGGGATGAAAGGTGGGTCAAATGTATACATACACCCACACTGAGATTTGGTTACCGTACCCTAGTAAGCTCCAGAGAAACCACTCAATGTCCTGGAAAGATTCAGACTGGATGTGTGACCTCTATTTAAGGTCCATTCAGCTGGAGGTCCCTTCTAAAGCCTTCGTTAAGGTTGGAGCCTTCAGAGACTTGTTTGAGCTCCTGTCCCATTGAAACACCCACTAGTGTCCAGGTTTAACCCATTTGACCCAATCAGTCACCTTTCAAATTGAAAGAAACCGGTTAGTAGGATCGAGAACAACTTTAGGAACAATCCTAATCTGGAAATGATGAAAACAGCAGCGCCTCAGTCCACGCGTAGCTAGTTTCATCTTTCCATGGACGCATGGGGAACCAACCCATAGATCCAGATCAATACTTTCCTTTAAGCTTAGGGTTTATCTTTTTAACCCTTGTTTAAAAGGTGGAGACGAGTTGAACGTTGGTTGTTGGAACGTTTTCTGGTCAGAGGAGATGAACAATCAGATGATTGAGCCGTTTGGCCACAGTGGCTGAGAACATCGGACCACCGGATGCTGAGCTTAACGGTGGCAGCATCATGCTGTGGGTCCGTTTCCACTGGTGCACTGTGAGAGGTGGTTCAATAATAAAACCAGAGAACTACACAGGTCAACTCTTCAGCTTCATTTCCAGTCAGAAACTTTCTGGTTCAAACTGGGACATAACTGGGTGAAAGGACATTGATTCTAAAACTGTTTAAAAGTTGGATCAAACAGGATCGTCTGATCAGACTGGATCAAAGTCCAGTCTGAATTAGTCCAGGACCTTGTGGATAACATAAATCATGCAGTTCATCTTTAATAACTGCTGAAAACGTGTGGACTATGCTGTGAACCTGTGACGATTACCAAACTTATTTCTGGAAGCCTAAGTTTTGTCCTTTTCTAAAAGCTAAAGCGCTCTTCATGCAGCAGAAGATGCCGGTCTACCGGATCCTTCCAAGAAATCCTTCCCAGAACACAATTTTCCCAGAAAACCCAAACAACCTCCACGTTCTTGCTTAAAGTAGAGATGTCACGGTGTCTGCAGGAGCATATTACCACCAAAATAAACGCTGGATAAGAGGGAAACTTAAAACTCAAAAACTGTTTCAGATCCTCTGCAAATTTTAACTCGATACTTAATCAGCTCCATATAGACTAATAATCTATGTCCACTGACAGCATTGGCCACATTTGACTCCTTTCATTAATCACGCTGCAAAGTGATGCATAAAGACGAAGGCAACACGACGAGTCCCTGGACTTGATCTGATGTTTGGGTTTTAAAAGCTGGAGCTGGGCTCCGTTTTCCTTATTCTCACCAGTCAGACTCCGTTTTCCTGCATCTGCTTCAACGCTTTACTCAAACATACACTTCCTCAGCGGACGGGCCAGTGTAGGGCTGAGTTTGCCTTTAGGTTTACCTAAAATATTCCATTTATAATAACAGAACCTAAAGATTCCCATCCCTGATCAGCAGCTTAAATAGGAAATATGGTTCCTATAGCCTGACTGCTCAGAGTAAAACATTTGTTTAAACCATTATGATCATGATTTTACTACAAATCTCTGATGGATTAAGTCTGCTCCAAAAAACCCAAAAAGAAAATAAATCATAAACCTGCATCCCAGTTTGAAACCTATCAATTATTCTTGGTATCAAAAAAAAAAAAAAAAAAGATACCTTTAGTCTTTTTCAACTAATTGTATTCTAAATAATTTAAAGAGCAGACATCTTAATAACGATTAAACTTAATCTCTTTTTACTGATGAATATTAGAGTCAAAAATAAAAAGCTAAAGTGAACTCCTTTGCCCCTTTCAGGATATTACAGATATAAAATACCTGATATAAACAGGTTTATCTCAGATTCTCCCTAAGCGAGTTAGTTTAATTGAAGGCAACGCTGTGTGCTGTTTGCAGTGAGTTTCTCTTCACTCCACTCTGCAGTTTTAATGCGTTTAATTGGCGTCTAATAAACTCCACAGCTGGAATCAGAATCACGCTGAGGACAACAAACAGGTTTTACCTTGTCATTAGCCTGGATTTCTGCCCCTTTTCTCATCAACACCTCGATGATCTGAATGTTGCCGCAGCCGGCAGCAATCAGCAGCGGAGGCGTCCCATGCTGCGATTAAAACAAAAAACACACAATGCTGCTTTTAGTTTTATTAGGAAAGAAATAAAGGAGAGCTTCTTGTTCAAAAGGTTTTCAATCCTTAAAGACCTTTTAGTCCAAACTCCCTAAATGGAACCTTGTTTGTATCTTTTGCTGCAGAAATTGCATAATAAAATGAAAGAAAAGTTGAACTCCTGGCTGAAATTAATGATGTGTCAGTTAACAATTTAAATAGAAAACTCAAATGCAACTCTTACCCAACAGGGTTTTAAACTTAATTTAAAGGAAAGCAGGGTGTAGGAGTATTGTTGCAATATTGCAAGTGCGGCACTACCTAAATGTAATATTTGTTCAGACATATTTCAAGAGTCAGACACTAAGCTTTTCATGGTAATAATACATTTACCCAGTTAGATGGACTGACTGCTGACACCCCACGTTTCACCTGAGATACTTCAGCTCATGGAGAGTTGTGGGAATTTATTAATAGGTAAATAAAGAAAGAGTTAAGAAAATGAGATTATTCTCTGAAAAACTGGATAAGAAACTGAGGAAAATCCATAAAACTGGCAGGAAAGAATAATCAAACATGTAAAATACCCAAATCTTGACTCCTTCACTTGGGAGAAGATATCTAAGGATCTTTTAATTTGTCTAATCTTAAACAATGACGAGCAGAATCACTGGCTGCACTAGTTTAGTCTCCTGTGACGTAATAATAATTCTCTGCAGTAGCTGATAGTTAAAAAGGTCTAAAATATTTCCAAACCAAAAAAACACATTAAGGCTAAATTCTGCTCCGTGGGATGAAATGTTTGTGGATTTTTAAAAAACTCGGCTTCTATGAAGTTAGTGGGATGAAACAAAGTTGGTGGAGAGTGACCTTGTTGGGCTGGTTGACATCGTAACTGTTTAACGAGCCGAGGAGATGCTGCAGGCCGGGAACGTTGTCGTCATTTATGGCGTGGATGATGGCCTTCATCACAAAGGAGTCTTCCTCATCCTGTTCAGCCAGAAAAACAGACGTAGGTAAATTATTCTCCTGATCTTTCACACAATCCTCTAACCGGCTCAATCTTAGTATCGCAGCTTTATGAGGAGCAAAATTAAGACCGTCAGCAACTTGTGACCCAGCAACCTTGATCAAAAATCATTTGTGGAGCTCAGAAGTGGGCTGTGATGCTCTGCTGCACAAAGAGATGAAGAGCAGGAAGGATGGAGGAGAGGAGGATGGAGGAGAGGAGGCTAATGTGGCGTTTGTTCAGCCAAGCTTGACGCTGCAGCTACATTCCTCACCATAACCTTCCTGCTGCAGAGGAAAGCTCCTCAGAGCGCTGGGAAATGACACAGACGCAGCTCTCTGGGTAAAAAGGCCATGTTGGGGAGGAGAATGTCATTTTCTGATTGCCAATTACAAAGAACAGGATAAAAATGTTACAGCTACTGAGCCCTGAATCGCTTTAGCACATTTCTACAGAAGCGAAAAGTAACTTTGCATTTTAAGACTTCATTGTTTCTTCTTCTACTAGTTTAGTAAGATCACAAGATGCCTTTTCACTGCTGGGAAGCTTTAAATGTTTGCTGCATCTGCTGCTGCAGCAAACATTTAAAAAAAGATGAGATGAAGTTTGCCAACTTAAGATGCCAAACAGACCTAAACAAGTGCAAATCAGATAATTACATGACTGGAGTAGATTTATTTCAGTGATTATATTGAAAAAGTGAAATATAATCACGGTTGACGGTTATCCAGCAGGGAGCCATTTACACCATCACTGCTAAAGACGCTGACCGTTGGTAAAAAGTCACATTTTACGGCATATTAAGGGAAAGTTGAGTGGAAGGAGGAAGAGGATTGCACAAGCACCAGGGTAGACTGCAGCCTCCATAAGAAGGCGTGGACTGCAGCTGCAGACGGCCACATTTTAGCAGAGATACGGTGTTTTAATGTCTTTTGCTTCAGTTTTGAAGACTGTGGAGCATATTTGAAGAGTAATTACAGACTCGTTGTTCTGAACAAAAAGAAATAATGACCCAGAGTAAAACAAATATAGCTCTCTGTTATGGAACCTGCAGTTCAGAGTTTAAACTAAAGGAGGCGTTATAAGTCCAACCAGCACAGACACAAGGAAGTGTGTGAGATGTGGCTTTGGTCCTCAGCGTTCTGTAAATGATTAAGCTTCTAACAGCTTTAAGATAAAAGGGTTAGTGTGTCACGCTCCGTTTACAAACCGACTCATTCACTGATAAAACCTCAGAGTCCAGAGCGGTGGAGCTCACTCCGCCCAGCAAAGAGCTCCCAACAGGCCAACAAACCCGTGACCTGCAGCCCGTTGGGGGGGGGCTGGAAATATCAGAGCTGCTACATAGAGCACGAGGTCTTAATGAGCAAATCCACACCAATGAAACTAAGATAAAGTCATTAAGAGTCCATTTGCCCTGTTTACACACAGGCAGCTTGGTGCAGATATCAGCAGGAAACCTTTGGGGTCCTTAACGGCGTCAGCAGCAGCAAACAACTAAACTGCAGACTTTGCTGTAATGTAAATTAGATACGCTGGCAGCGCCGCCATGGATGAGGAAGAGGAGCCAGGTGTGGGTCTTACCAGCGTGTCGTCGCTGCGGGCCACGCTCATGTTGCTTCTGGACAGGAAGGAGCGGGACAGCCGGTTGCATAAGGAGATGAGTCGCACCGATTGCTGAGGAAACAACGAGGACATGTGGTCATAAGTCAGGCTCAAGTCAGGCTAAAGTCAAGCTAAGGTCAAGCTAAAGTCAGGCTAAAGTCAGGCTCAAGTCAGGCTCAAGTCAGGCTCAAGTCAGGCTCAAGTCAGGCTCAAGTCAGGCTCAAGTCAGGCTCAAGTCAGGCTCAAGTCAGGTTAAAGTCAGGTTAAAGTCAGGTTAGAGTCAGGTTAGAGTCAGGTTAGAGTCAGGTTAGAGTCAGGCTAAAGTCAGGTTAAAGTCAGGCTAAAGTCAGGCTAAAGTCAGGTTAAAGTCAGGCTAAAGTCAGGCTAAAGTCAGGCTAAAGTCAGGTTAAAGTCAGGCTAAAGTCAGGCTAAAGTCAGGTTAAAGTCAGGTTAAAGAGCGTCAAGCAGACATGCAGCATGATCTCCTTTTCTTTACTTGATGCTTCACATAGAACAGACCTTCACAGAATAAATGTATGTTGCATTTAAAGCAGCAGTGTCCAAACTTTAAGCGGAAAGTACTCGCCTTTTTCCCCCCTTTGTTACGAATCTAAAAATATTTGCTATATTCTTTCTGTTGCCTCCTCAAATATGACTAAACATGATTGTTTTACATGAACTTTTCTTTGTAGAAAATTGATCTGTAAATGAGTTTACAAACCAAAAAGAACAGAAACAGGTTTAATGTGAGCGATGGCAGACTGCTACCAAGGAAAAGTTATTCTGCTATAAAATCAGAACAAAATGTAATAAAATATCTACTTCATGTTGTACCTAATGTTTTCCATTTTAAGATTTTAATTAGTCAGTGAAAACCTTGCTAAAAGGTCTTTAGAGCGAGTCCGTCTCCATCCAGTTTGTTAAGTTGGGATGGAAGAGGCCGGCCACATAGCTACACGGGGCTACAGGTAGACCCCGGACTGAAGGTAAAATCTGTTGGGCTCTTTTTGGCATTAAGACAATAATTCTTATTGCCACATTGCCAGACAGGACACAAAGAAAAAATCTAAACGTTGTTTGGTAAAAACTGTTTAAATCAGAAGATCCGTAGCCCCACAGCACCATGCTGCCACCACCATGTTTTACTGTATGTATCCTGTTTTTTTTTTAAGTCACACTCACTAATGTTTTTTAGTTTAACCCTGTTATAGCAGGACATGCTCTAACAGGGTTCTGGGGGATTCTAGCCGGTCCTGGTTGCTTCCTTTGGTAGAAAGGGCTTCTGTCTTGCTATCCTACATCTTAGTCCAGACATATACACGGCAAAATGGAACCAAAAGTCAGCAAAGTTTTATTAAAATTAGTGCATTTCTTCCTTAATTTGAGCAGCTAAAGACTATTTGCTAATGGGAAGAGTATTTGTACCCCTAAAATAAGATAATTGGATATCCTGATCTTGAAAAAAAATAAAAACTCATCTCCACCTTAACTGCAAAAATCTTATTCCATTGGCAAATTGTATTTTTCCTTAATTTGAGCAGGTAATTAAGACTCGTTTCAAGAATATTTTACTCATTTTTAGTTTCCTTTTTGCAGTGTTTATACAGGATATGGTTCTGGGTACAGAATAAAACCAGTCCTTGTTGGATGTTGCTGCAGCTTCTTCAGCGTTGCTGTCCGGCTAATTGCTGCCTTTTTCATTTTTTTTAATCAGTTTTAGAGAATCCCATTTTTGCAATGCCACTATTCTAATTAACGTTGACCGACTTTACCGTATTAATTTAGATTTTAATTTCCTTTCTAACCTTGTTCTGACTGATAGCTTTAAACAAAGAAGTACTTCTTACTCTGACCTGTCTGCAGGCTACGGCTTTAAGGATGCAAATGAGAGATTTTATGACATTCCAACGGAAATTAAAAACCTTCTGACAGCTTTGCTTTTAAGCTGAACTGACCTGGACATGTCGGGACTCATCGTATTTCACAAAACCACCCCACATTTAACAGGGAGGTGTACATTATTTAACTGGGTTATTTTTAACCAACCATAGGGTAATTTAACCCAGCAGGATTATAAAGTATGTGGTCTTTGTAAATGTTGCTTTACAGATAAATTTATGTTAATAAAATGCCTGCCTTTAATATTAGGGTGACGGTGAGAGAAATATGACAGAAATGCAAACTAGTGATAAACAGTTGATGTGTTTTTACAGCCTGGATGCTTTGCTGGGAGTCAGATTATAAATCGATGCTTTAAGTCAACCTCTGCAAACAGGCTGCATCAGGTATAAAGTGTAGAGTCACGCAGCGAGCAGTCCTTCAGTAACAATGTTTTAAGGCGTGAACAATTGCTTACTTTCCATTTTCTTCGAGCTGCAAACTTCTTAAACTTTTCCATGTTGACTGCAGACTCCTTCCTGCTCAGGGCTTGCTGGGTGTCTTTTGGCTGATTTCACAAACAGGATCAGGAAATAAGGGAATACACTTTTAGCCTTCAAATCAAAACATTTTAGTAGAAAGCGCTGCAAAACGAAATTTCACAGGAAAATTGATGTTTTAGATTAAATAAAGATTATCTAGAGAGAAGCAGAGTGTAACCTTTATCCAGGGATGCTGGAGCGTGTCCTGGATCGTCATTCTCTTTCTGCACACAGAGAAATCAAAGATGAAAAAAAGAAGTTACCATTTTTGGGAACAGTGTGTACAAACAGAAGTACGTATAGAATCCATTTTTAACAAATAAATGCTGTTTTGTTTTTCACAGGAGGAGAATATACCCTCATCTCTGGCTTGATTAAAGATCATAAAACAAAAAATGAGCCAACGCCACCTGAAGGTCGACTTTCTTTATCGTGACTTTATCTTTTCAAAGTCATTTTTTATCTTTATATTCTACAAACCAACTAGTGGATTTCAGTTCTTATGAAAAATGTAATCAGATCTTTTAAATATATACTTTTCTTTTTCCTTAACCAGTAGGTGTAGCCCAGGGGTCTGCAGCCTGCAGCTCCGGAGCCATAAGCGGCTCTTTGGACCTTCCCTCTGGCTAAAAGTGATAAACTATACAGATATAATAAATGCTGGTTTTATCAGTGTTTTCAGGGAATAATCACATTTAATTTCCACAGCAGAATGACCCTGAAAGTACCAGTAATTGTTTTCAGACCTGTTTTTCTACCATTTTCTACTATTCACTTTATTTATTTTACATAATTTTCCATAAATATCAAAATTCTAAATAATTGTATCTGTTCTCATTTGGCAAAGATTACATTTTTTTCCTCATTATAAGACTATAGAACAGAAATAAAATACTGAGCATTTTAAAATGATTTGTTACAGAGTCATATTCAATAAATCAGAATTGGCTTAATTCACTAAATTAAATAGATGTTTTCAAGCATTTTTTCCTGTTAATTATCATGATTTTCTACTTGCAGCTAATTAAAATCTGACATTCAAGATTAGAATATTACATTAGATCAGTAAGAATCATTTTAATACAGAAATGTAGACTTAATGTTATTCTCAAAAGGTACTTTTAATCTGACAAATTATCTTGATCTGAGTGTATTTTAGTTTTTTTTACTAAGACTTGCATTTATCAAAAATTCAAAGTTGTCCATTTTCAAAAAGGTCAGGTAACATTTACAGCTTCAAACATTTATTTAGCTGGACTGAAGGTAAAACAGCTCTTTGGTTCATAAAGGTTGCTTAGCGTGCCAGCCAGGGATTTTTCCAGCTGTGGGACCCAGAACAAAAGTGTTGATTTGGGGACCGTAGTTTACAAAACTATGTGAAAGATATTCCTGATATATTAGAGAATCGCCAAACAAGCCAAGATCTACAGCACATCTCAACCAAAACAGGCTCCAGCCATGAAAATCTCTGATAGTAGAAGAAAGAGCTAATCTAAGGATACGCTATGCAGCTGCTCTGTCTGCTCTAAGGAAGGTTAACGCACACAAAGTGTTGCCAACAGGACAATCTAACCAATTTTCTAATTAATTAAAGTAATAACTTAATGTATGAATTTGTGATCTGTGGATATTTGGATGTTTTTCCCCACTTAATATAAAACTTAGATCTGTATCCATGTTGTCTTTGTCTAATCAGTTATTTGATAGGGACAGAAAAACAAAACATTGTTATAATTTGAAGTGCAACCAATGCCGTGTCCATCTAGCTATGAGCTAATTTGCAGACCAATATTAAAATGTAAATTGATCAGAAACATTAAAACAGGAAATCTGTAAAGGGGAAGACGCTCTTTCACAGAACTATATACTCAGTTAAGAGGAAAAGTTTGAATCAGAGCTGCTGAAAACATGAAATAGTTTATTTTGCTTACCGTTACCTTTATAAGATACTTCTTTAATCTTGATGATTAATTTCTGTTCATGATGCAGATCAATTCAAAGAACTTCCACTAAGTTGGACAAACTAAAAGTCTGCTTCTTGAATCACCCGGTGTTAGTTAAGCAGCTTGTCGCTTTTCCCAAATGCCCATTTTCTTTCTTAACTTAAATTAAATTACCTCCACACCTACAATTAATCACCTTCCTCATCCTGCTTCCCCTCGCTCCGTTACTCTGGAGGAAAAGGGAGTCATTTAGGGAAGGAAAGGGGTTTAATGCCCTTTACTGTCTCCAAGTGCAGCTACAGCCATTGAGCCGTTGCCGGGGCAACGCTAACGAGGGCCGAACACAGTCTGAACAATTTCAGGAACCAGTGCCAGGGGACATTGTGACAGAAACAAGGCAGAAACAAGGCAGTGGTGTTCAGAATATCTGTGGAAAGCCGTGTGGAAACTGGCCATGAAGAAGCAAAGGATTCACAGAAGTTACTACATAACCGACTAAATAACTGTTAAAAACGGGGTTGTTTGCTCTACACAGCAACAAGAATAATGAGGTGTCAGATTTCACATAATAAAAGCAGAATTCCAGCTTAAACTCCACTGATGCCATTAAGCTCGGCCCTCTTTAGACCATCTCAGTCTGGCTTCTACCTGCAGAACATCCAACATGAGCCGTGTCCCTCTGATGAACTCCTTCATGGTCTCTTCAGCTCCATCCATATAGCTCCTCTCTGGTCGCTCCAGCATCCTACTGATCTCCTCTCCATCCCTCCTCTATTCCTGTCCAAACCATCTCAGTCTGGCTTCTACCTGCAGAACATCTAACATGAGCCGTGTCCCTCTGATGAACTCATTCATGGTCCTCTCCAGGAGATCATCTTCATCTCTGCTGCCTCCAGCTCTGCCTCCCGTCTCTAAACCAGAGAACATCACTGTCTGCACCTTTTCCATCAGTCTCTCAGATATTCTTATTATCACACCTGACACCTTTCTCCATCCGGTCCAACCTGCTCAGACACGGTTCTTCACCTCTTTTCTGCTCTGAACGTTGACATTATGCACTAAAATCCTCCACCTTCATTCATCGCTGCTCTGCCTAACCTCACAGCTCCACCTGGGTCCTCACATTTAAACATCAGTTTCTCTTATATTAAATATTTACTTCACTGACAAATTCATACTTTTAATATTTCAAATTATAAGCGGTACAGTTTTGCGTCTTTATTTACCAGAAATATTGCATGTTTGTAAAAGTTTGGATTTAAAAATGTTCTTAAAAGACAAAAAAAACCTTGGTCATGTGAATATATTTTACCTGGAGTTTGATATTTTGTTCTCCCTCAAGTCCAATAGTTCTCAGGCGTTTTCTGTTACACCCCCCCCCCCCCATCGCAGCACAACGAGTCAAAAATGTAACCTATCGTTTTCTGTTTTAATGCATTTTTAATGCATTAAAACATGAATGCATTTTTAATGCATTAAAGCTGTCATTCTAAAGGTTACCTAGAATCCCTTTTAAAATGTACGAGTTCATTTATAAGAATGGTTTCTAACAGAATGATCCAACAATGCTAAACTTTAACGATATAATAATTTCTGGACAGAAACAGGAAAGGCGGTTCCTGTGTCCCTCCTGCAATACCATCACACACCTCTAGGGGGCACACCCCACTACTTGGGAAGCACTGCTCTAGTCTGAGGAAAGGTTTAGAAAATTAGACTTAATATTTGTTTAATAGCTGTGATGTAACACCAGGTCCACCTCTGATTGGCTGACTGGACCCTCCTGATGCCTCCTCCCCCAGAAAATGTTTGACCAGGGAAATAATAAAAAGCTTTGAAAGAACCCTTTGTTTAAACTAAGAGACCAACGCTTTAGAAAAATCGTAGACTTTTAAACAATTTAATTATCACCGGCAGTAAGAAAACTTTCCCTTCTATGTAGCACTAACTGCATGGTAGACATTTTGTAGCATCTTTGTTTTTCCATTTGCGGTCATTCCTTAAAAATTAATGAGTAGATCTGGGTTTTATTAAAACTAAATTTCATTCTTATTTTTATCACTACTACATTTTTTTCACATTAATTTTAAACATGTAATACTGATAAAAAACATTTTTTTCCCCAAACATAGGCTTTATTCCCCAAACTAAATGTTATGTTGGATTTCTCTACATTTTTTAGTGAGAATATGCTTCTGCCATCAAAGATTAATTGAATGTAAGGCAGATCTTTCCCAGTGGTGCTGATCAGGACAGGTTGTACGTACTTTGGATCTTTGATAAGAAGCCTTTTGATGAAGTCTTTGGCCAGAGCGCTGGTGCTGCTGAAGTATTCCTCATCAAAGGTGTAATCCACGGCCGACACGTTGGCCAGAGTCTCCTGCTTGTTGTCTCCCAAGAAGGGAGACGCGCCACTCAGACTGCATGGAGCAAAAGAAATTAAGTTAGCCTCACACGCTTTAAAGGAACGCGTTTCAAATGACAAGATCTGCTCGACAACTTACAGCCTTATCTACTTTAACAGCAACATGTTTCTTTTTTTATCTAAATCTGAATGGATCACAATCAAAGAGAAGCAGATCAGAGGGATCTCCTCCAAACATTTATTCATCTAATCACCATTCAGCTGCTGATAAGATTTGCTCCTTCAAGCAGAGATTAAGGCCCTACATCCCTTTGATGAGGGAATGGTATTACTGAGCTGAGTAGCGGCTAATAGCGACTCAGAAATCCTGCTTTGCTGTGAGACTCGACTTTTAGTGAGCGCTAGCTGCAGGAAAGCCAGCAGGAGAGCTCCCGCTTTGGGTGGAGCGCAGCAATTTTAATGCACCTTCGCACCATTCTGCTGATTTTAAAGAGAAAATGTAACCAGAAGAGGAGAGCAGGCGATGTGTGCACCACCATGAGAGAGAGGACGATGCGAGGCCGCTTAGAAAAACAAAGAAACCGCCTCAAAGTTTCCTCATTTGGATCCAGTCTGCGTTCTGGAGCTCAGGCTGCTCTCCTGCTCGTCAGCACCAGCCGCTAATTAACGCGTCACCTGGGAGGAAACCTGCCGGCGGGGCGGGGGTCAAGCTCAAGTTGGGTGCAAATGTTATAAAATCATGGTTCAAGATGTTCCTGCTTATATAAAAAATAATAATCTGCCAGCTTTCTAAAGCCATGAAGCAAAAGTCGGATCTGTTGACGCTTTAAAGCAATAATTCTCCACCAGCTCGAAGTAAAGATGCATTTTTTTTGCACACACTGCAAAAACAGAACTAAAAATAAGTTAAAATGTTCTTGAAATTAGTGTATTTCTCCTTGATTTGAGCAGATAAATAAAATTATCTGCAAATAGAAAGAGTAATTCTACCCCTAAAAAAAGATAATTAGATATAATGCACTTGAAATAAGTTGGAGATGAGTTCTTCCTATTTTAAGTAAAAAATCTTATTCCATTGGCAGATTATCTTATTTAACTGCTCAAATAAAGTACAAATACTCTTTTCAGGAACATTTTAACTTATTTTTAGTTCAGTCTGTTTTTGCAGTGAATCGGTTTAAACATGGTGAAGCACAGGAATCAGAGCCTGAGCAGCAGGATTCACCACATCCTGTGAATTTATTTCTGCATTACCTAAAGCCTTTCAGCCTCTAACATGGTGCCAGTGTGAGCAGCCCACCTCACTGTTTTACTGCCATACAACAGTAAAACAGACAGCCATCTATTTCTGCACCGGCTCACAGAGCTGTGTGGGACGACAGCATGAACACAGATCCTTCATGCAAGCAGTAAAGTACATGAGTATGCAATTATTTCTCTGCGTTTCTGATTGTATTATGCAAGGATATATCGTACTGCAGCGATAAACAAAAGCTTGCAGCTGCTTGATGTAACATTTAGCTGCCCTCCAACAGGCTGCATTTTATAGGCTGCATTTTATACAGTATAAGTGCATTTAATATTCCCATGTGGGCACGCCTTGTGTTTTGACTCTATTTTTTTTGCATCCGTGACTCTGAATGTTAGCGTGGCCATAAAGTTAAGATGGCATCCCGATGGGATCGCAGCAGTTGATCCGTGGATGCCGGGGGCAGGACCTTTTTTCCTGCTGCTGAATTAAACTGTGCTGACAGCTCTTTGCAGGCAGAACTGAAAATAGTCACTGCAGCGATGAAAGCTTGTGGTTGCACAAGTCCCAGTTTGCTGTCCTGAAGTTTCTCACCATACATTTCTGATAAAGTGGCTAAAAATGTAGAACCTGGAAACGGCCTTTTACCCATCCGTCCATCCCTGTGTGTACGACTGGGTCACAGCAGACCAAATCTTTCTAAAAATAAAAATCTATTCATCACGGACGGCTGAATGCTCTGAGGTCAGATGTCATTTGGATGTTAGCACAGACTCAACTCGGTTTTATTTTATTCTGTTTATTCAAATTTTATTGTGCATTTAATCTGTATTCTCTCAGTAAACAGTCACTAATTACCCTATTTCTATTATTTCTATTATATTTTAACTGAAACAAGGAATGGAAACAGCTGCTCTCTGAGGCACATTTTTATTTTCCTCCAAATCTAATCATATTTGACATTCTAAAAATTATGGATTTTTATTTTAAAATGCATAAGCAATAGTTTAGATGCATTTCTTTTTCCAGAGCAGAAGGTGGAACTTTATACATATTTACAACTCAAAGTGAAAAACTTTGTTTACAAATTATTGTTTGGCATGCAAGCAACAAAAAAGATTTTAATAAAAACTAAAGCAATAAAATAAATATATATCCTAATTGATCAAACAGATGAATTAATAGAAAATAAATGTTAGTGGGAGCCCTAGATTTCAGTTACTTACAGAATGTAGGTTATAACCCCGATACTCCTGGAAAGATACAGAAATAATACATTTTAATCTTGTTTTTCATCATTCTTAATATGGAAACATCATGCAAGAGCTGAATCTACTGGCAGCAGATTTTCACCTAAAGCTCCAGCATCCCAAACACATCGAGCTCATTTACTCACCACATGTCTGCCTCCAGGCCTAAAGGTTCATAGTTGACCACTTCTGGAGCTGAGAAGCAAAAAAACAGGTTTTTAATATTCAGATCAACGTTTACCTGCAGATTCCACACATTCAGGCACTTTGCTGCAGTCTTCTGTTTCTTTTCAGCTTTTTTCCAATAAATCATTTCTTCAGAGGTTTTATATCTGAAGTCGTTTGCATTTTATAACTAAACCTGT
Organism: Fundulus heteroclitus; assembly: GCF_011125445.2. Lineage (NCBI taxonomy): Eukaryota > Metazoa > Chordata > Actinopteri > Cyprinodontiformes > Fundulidae > Fundulus > Fundulus heteroclitus. The sequence continues at coordinate 27,692,228 of NC_046372.1, forward strand.
AAGAGGTGTGAAATGTGGCTTTTTTCCACATTTCTTCACACATTTTCAGATGTGTGAAAGATTACAGATTTACTACGCTGCGCCTCAGACACAAAACACAACAGCTATGAAGAACTTTTTCAGTATCAAATTAGATTTGAAGCGTAACATTTAGAATAAACTCCTCATTTTGTGATTTTCCTTTATGCATGTTTTTTTTCTCCATCCATCGGAGTCTGCATACTTTGGTTATTTTGTAAACTGAAAATTTGTCTACAGTCATTATTTGTGTTGGTTAAATACGGTTAAAAATCTAAGACCTATTAATCATCTTTGGTTTGTGATTTTTATTTTATACGGAGCATCAGAAATTACTCCTGATGTCCTGATGTGAGGATTTGACCGAGCCTCGACTCATATGTGGTTTGATTTTGATGCAAATTGCAGCAATTATCTGTGCAGGAGGATGCAAATGATCCTTATATCTTCTTGGGCGGAGTGTGACAGCCTCTTTATTCCGTTTTCTCTTAATAGGCCCTCCTGCAGTAATTACCTTCATGTTGATTTTACAGCACCAGCATGCAGCTGTCCCTTCCTGCAACATCTGAACTCCTTTTCATTTTTTTCCTGTGTATCTTGTGTACCTGCTCCTAAAAATGAGCTGCATCAGGCTCTGGTGTTGGCTCCTGGTGCTGGTAGAGGCTGAAACAGTCGGCAGCCGGCCCATGCAAAGGGCAGATGGCACTGTGTGTGTCTAGGAGTTTGCATGTGCTGCCAACGAGGAACATTTCTCATAATCTCTAGTCTATTATCAGATCTTTCTCACTTTGTCCCGTTGGTGCAGCTGGCACCTGCTCCTAGAGTGTAAACGGCTGGGATGAATCCAGGAAAACAGGGAGGTGGGCAGTGGTGCGTAAACTCACTGCGACGTGAAAATGGAGCTGAAGCAGAGAGAAAAGCATTCTGACAAGAGGGAAACTTACCTACAAACTCAGGAGTCCCAAAAATATTCTTAAAATCATTTCCAAAATCTATCTTGTGCGCCAGTCCAAAGTCGATGAGCTTGATGCGCGGATGAGGCACTGAGCGGTTCAGCAGCATGATGTTCTCCGGCTGCAACGACACAGAAAGGCCACAACGAGGGGATGAGTGTAGAGACACAGAGACAGTCTGCATTGTCCATGGCTTTGCAGCAATCCCTCATACTGAGCATGCACAATTTGTTCTTCCATCACAGCACAGCATCTCAAAAGACGAAAACTGATCAATAATCTTTGCTGCAATTTATTATCAGTCACAACAAGAGCTTTCAAACAACAGAGGACAAAGCCACACGGAGGAAGGCTGAGTTTATGATGGAAACGTGCCTTTCCTGTTTGGGGCACCATTTGACCTTTTGCAGTTTCTCCCCTGGGATTCAGACGAGCCCAGCCAATAAACTACAGATGAGTCACGGTCACAATACCAGCAACGAAAGCAACAAAGAAGATGAAAAGAAGAAAATAAATGCCAGGAGTCGTCTCAAAAAAGCCCACCTGCTGCTGAAGAATCACTAAATTATATGTCTGCATGTGGGGGTGGTTGTCTAGCGTAGCGGGATGCTAGCACCTAGCAAGGCTGAGGCATCGCCCTCAGAATAAAAGGGTTAATATCATTTATGAAATAAAAAGCAATCTTATCTGTTCTCTCAGAAAACGTGTCTGACTTTGGATTCTCAGCATTCCTGTTCCATGTTGGGTTTAATTGAGGTTAATCGTTTTGTTCAAGTCAAGCTGAAACAGCAACGATGAGAATGTGGATTCCTGCTGGTCTCTGATTGGTTAAACGTTCTCCTCAGGGCGATCAGGGCCAATCAGGGCTTCTTGTGTCATTCATCATCCAATCACATGAATTTGTTTCAAAGTCACGGCACAAATGTCACATGATGCAAACAGAAGAGTCGGATAACATCAGGACAGAACGGTGCAGCAAAAGCAGATTTCATCATTTATTTACAATTTCTCAAGGCTTTCGCTGGAGGAAAAAAAGCAGATAAAGGATCTTGGATCAGATCGAGAAGACTTTAGAATCCAGCAGAAGCAGGCAAGTGATCGTGGACGGATTTATTTCCAAGCACAGTTTATTGCTCAAATCTCTGACTTCTCCTTTTTCACGCAGGCGTCAACACAAACAACGATGGCGGACATCTGAGCTGCGATTGTGTTTCAGACACTTTGTCAGTTTACTGTGGATTTCACACCTTTATTATTTTTTTATTATTTGGCCACACAAACGCCTCTCATCTTTCCTGTCTTAGTCGTTTTCTCTGAGGAATTTCTCCTTCTTTGCCTCTGTGGCAGCGTTACAGCGCCACTCACTGGCCTGGCCCGGTATTACAGCGGCTTTTATGGCTTCCTGCCGTTTCATCTTTAAACTCGAACCTTTCTGAGTACTACAGTACTGAGCTCAGTGTGGCTTTATTCTACGTGTAGACGGATTACTCCTGCTTGGAGCGCATCAGAAACTGACACCGTTTTTTTTCTGTTGTGGCTATACCTTAAGGTCAAAGTGAGCGATTTGTTTGGAATGCAGGTAGAGTACTCCATCCAGGATCTGCTTGAGGAACTGAGTGGCCTCCTCTTCGCTCAAAGACTCCTTTTCTGCCAGAAAGTCAAAGAGCTCACCACCAGCAACACTGTCAGAAACAGAAAAAAGAGCAGCAATGAGCAAAAAGGATGAAGCAGGGAAATCTGTCAGATCAGAGCGAGCTATAAACCCCAGATTAACAGATCTGAGATGATCCAATCAACCTGATGCATCAGAGAACAACGGATTAACACGATCACAGGAGGAGTGAACCGCTTTCTGCTCCCAATCAACTTTAATGTCATCTTTAATTGATAACTATTAAACCAAAAGAGCCTGAAGACTCTTTTAAAGCAATAGGTGATCCTTGAAGAGAAAACTACCAAGAAAGACAATCTGAGTTTAAATCTGGTTTTCTAACATTTTTCACATCATAATTCCATGTTATTCTGACTCAGATTCCCAAATTTCTAAATGCTTTTCATCTAGTATTTAAAAGTAGGACTATAATGACGATACAGTATGACTTTACAGCAGGTATGTCTATACTGGTCAGGCTTTAAAGAGGGAGGAAAGAAAAACATTGGGTGGAATCCAGACAGCAGTCAAAAAAAAGATAAATGTACGGATTTATGGTCAGAGAAGTAATGGATTAGATTAAGGATGGATGATTTAAAAAGCGTAAAAAGGGCTCTTCATTCTTATTCTAGTCTGAAAAATTTAATCCCGACTTCTTCAGACTTTGCCTTAATGATGGTAAACATCTGAAGTAGTTTTAATTATAATACGAAGCATAAATATTTAGATCCTTTAAATGTTTGCCATTTCATCGTTGATTTTTCTAAATGATTGAAATACTGGGTAAAAAAAAAAACTGATTTTAATTACAAAAGCAGAGATGAACAAAAGTGTCAAATTAAACTGTTTAAAATCCCCTAATTAGGCCTTTTTAAATATGAATAAAGTCCTGCAAAGCGACATGTGACCATAAAGTATCGCCTCACAATCGATGCTACTTCAGACCAGAGATCAGTTAATGAACTTTAGGCAGGTTCAGGGTATTTAGGGAGATTATTGATGTTCATGGTGATGATGGGAGATGTGAGAATAAGGACATGGTGAAGGCAGAGCATTTATCAGGGTTCCTGCATCTTGATAAGACGAGGGCCGGCCTGCAGCGAGGGGGGGGGGGGGGGGGGGGGGGGGTGACAGAAAGCAGATAATTAAAATATGCTCATCAGATGTCCACACTTACAAACATGTCAGGAACCCCAAAAGTCTCTGTGGAATCCAAAATTAGCAGCAATTTAGCAGCCAAAAGAAATTGTTATTTAAGAATAATTTTAAATATTTTATTTTATTTTATTTTATTACGCACACCTCCCTCCCTCCCTCCCTCCCAGGAGACCACACCCCACCAGCTGAGCCCGACGCTGCGCCTGCAGCAGGAACTCTCTCTCTGGGATGGGCAGCTTCTTTCAGGGCTAGATGAAGGTTGTAAAGACAGAGGAGCCATTCTGGCTAAAAATACCATGAGACTTTTTCTAGCTGGTCAGATTTATGATGTCCGTTGTCTTTATTGAGAAGAAAAACTCTAGATGGAGAAAAAGCAGACTAATTTCTGAAAGATAAATCCTGGTGATGACGACATTAACTGATCAACATTTCCTTCAGTCTCATCTTAAGCCTTAAACACACGTAGGCGAGTATTTATAAAAACGAATATCTTCCTCACAAAGTGTTTAAAAATATTACCGTACACCCAGGATGGTTCTTTCACACAAAACCATGTGAATTTCCCACTGACCATTGTTTTAATCAGGGGGCAGCGTACTGCAAAGCCTGACAGGCTCCTTCAAAATAAAAGCAACGCTGAACAGCATTGTGCCGTGTAAAACATCTGAAACTCCAAGCTTTTCTCTCCTTTGCATATCAACATCTTTGAGCAGCTGGGCTTATAAAAACAAACCAAAAACGTCGGAACATTGTTAAAAAAGGCTGTGGTGAAAAATATTTTGATTTTGAATTCCTAATTATGAATTATAATTTCTAAAAATTGATTCATATTCCCAACGATGGATTGAAAATAAATACATTTTCACTGTGAACTTTAGAATTGAGCTCTGCGCACAAGTAATGCCAGCTCACATTTAATGACCACGACATTCATTTTTATGGATGTAAAACACCGTTTACATGTGGATGAAAAGCCTAACCACATAAAAGTTTATCCATTTTCCCAGATATGCGGCTATGTGCTGACCAGGCCTTAGTTTCTATAACCACCCCCTCCACCTTTTAGCTAGCTCTAGCATCTTGGAAACTAAAGCCGGGCGTACACCGTACGAGTTTTTGTCCTTTTTGTCCCGATTCATCAGTTGTAATAAATAATATATATTTTTTGGACGGGGTCTAGTTTCAGCTTGATTGAGCGTCCTGCGTCGTGTAGCATCAGGCGGTAACGAGGGGCCATCAGCCTCTCACCTCCTCCTGATCAGGAATCAGACGGTCGGATGAAAATGTTTGAAATTCAGTCGGCCCTCGTGAGGAGATGGTGAGCGCCTCCTGCTGGTGAAGCGGAGCTACGAGCTGATTTCCCCCACCCTCGCGTGCTGCGCATGTGCAAACATGGTATTCTTCTTCTTCTGATAAAAAGACAGGAGTGGAGAGAAGCATGACGGCGGTACGTGTGACATGGAGTCAGACTACGGAGCAGCAACCTGTAGAATTACCAAGGCAGCGTTTGGTTCTAGTGAGCCTCATGTTTAACAGAGAGCATCAACACTTCCACCTTTTTCTTCTTCTACTGTTTACGTTTGGCTTCTGGATAGACGAGTCAGAGTAGCGCCACCTCTCTGCGGGGTTTAGACGTACGGTGTGAGCAGTCAGAGCATCAGAGCGTCGGCCGTACAGTAAGAACAGAGATGGAGAGCTGAGAACGTTTAAACCCTGAGGTTTGGTCGTACACTTTGAGCTGCATGAGAACAACCATTGGAAATATTCTACAGTGTACGCCCGGCTTAACATCTATATCAGGTGTGTACATAAAGGACAATGAGAAACAGCTAAAATCAGCTAACCGTATGACGTTCTTATGTCAATGTGGACCATTTGAAGAATGTTGCCAAGATCTGGTTGAATCTATGTTACAAATAAATAAGCAGTTCTAAAGAGTAACAATGGATCAAACCCCGGTATCAGAAAGGTGTGTGGATAAAGTGCTCAGTGTCGCGTATGACGTACAAAATTTATTTAAATTCTCTAGAAGTAAATCTGGGAGAACATCAGCTGCATGTTGATGTTCTCCCAGCTATTAAACTCAATCTGGACAAAAACAGATTAAAATCTGCCGTTTTCCTTATTGCCGTTGGCTGCTTACCTCCCATCTATACAACTCTGTCTTATATTTCACTTCTTCCAAGTGTCACATACTTTTTACAAGCATTTCATAAAACAGAACAGGCCAACACAAAGAAATAAGTCGTGCAGTTATTACAAACATTTAAGAAATGTGAACAGCTCAGAGAAAGCCTTCAGTGATTGGACATCAGACCAAAAACAGACTTCTGTGTCTCAGTCAGAGTACCAGCAGGATTAGGGAGACCTCTACATGTCAGCAGGACCAGAGGACCAAAGTAAGTTCATGTTGGTGTTTTTAGACCAAAAATACTTTAACTCTGTGAATTCCTGTTAAAATGGAGTTCTGATAATATAACCTGGAGGTTATAGAAGCATGGATTACTGATTCTAAGCCACGCCTGGAAAGGAAAGGGTTAAGATGATGAGAGGATGACTTAATAGCAGGATTAGCTCAGCTGTTAACAGACTTCAAACAAGAGGTCAGGAGTGGAGAGACCAACACGATTGGGACTGAATACAGATTTAAAAACAATAACAGGAAGTCCTTGTTCTGGACGATCGCCTTAAAGTCATCAATCTGCTGCACCGCTGTTTTTCTGGGCTGTCTTTACGGCTGCTGGCGAGTTGAACAACCTTTTTCTAGAAGCGTGTCAGCAGCAAACACGGCTTTGAAGTGGCATGTGGGCTCGTTAAACTGGTCCGACTGCTGTTTGGGAACAATGTGCCTCGTGCCACAGCACTTCAAACAGATCACAGCCAAAGAGGCTGTTTAGACCTTTCCTTGTTCAACTTTCCTTCTGCAGCGTTTAAAACTAGAAATGAATGACAGCCAGTTTTACTCTGCAAGTAAAAACTGATCTTAGTGGAGATAAACAGAGCCTCCGTCTCCAGGGCTGACTAGACAGGCCGGTGAGTCTCCTGTTTATGAAAGCATCTGTGATCATAATCAGCCAATTTACCCTCAATTAGCTCTGAATGGTAGGCAACACCATAGATACTACAAACAATCTAAAATGCATTTTTCCTGTTTGTAAAATGCATTAAAAACAACAAAACTTAGTTTTATTTGGTTTGTAAAATGTATCAACAATTGGCATGTTATCCAAGCAATTTCTAGATTTAAACCTGCTTTCTCTATTTCTTATAAGCAAAAGCAAAAACATGATTATTTTGTGTTTGGCATTTCTCAAAGTAAATCAGAATGAGCCTAAATCTGCATGTGAGTCCTTTCAGCTGCTCCGTCCTTCAGAGGTGGCCACAGTAAGACATTACAAGTCGCACACAGAGATGGAAGATGGCCTTCCTGAAGCTAGCCGGGTTTAAAGAGGCTGACTTAGGCGAGCTACACCATCACAGAGAGCCAGAATCTGGATAATTGGTAATGACCTGTATTCATCTTTATTTGGTCATTTCCAATAAAACTTTGTCTTTTTCCCTCTCTGGGATCGTCTCAGCGAGTCCTACATCTCCTCTTTCACTCCATAAACCTCCTCCTCTCCATCCTTCATATTATAATAAATTCATAATATTATTCACTCAATAATTTAGTGAAATGTGTCCTATGCATTAAACCCCAGGGAGCTGTGGGCTGCCGTGTTCGGCGCCAGGGGAGCATTCTGGGCTAAGGGTCTTGCTCAAGGACCCAGAGCGGCAGTCTGTGGGATTCGAACCGGGGACCCTTCACCCTGCTCCAGCCACTAGGCAACCACTCCAACTAGTGAGTCTCGTGCCGCTTTAATAATCATCCCTGAGGGGAAAAAAGGGATATTTGGACTGAATGAAACCAAACAGATTTTATTTATGCATTTTTCAAGGCGATAAGAAAAAAACTACCAGGAAACTGCCAGTAAACTTATTTGATTGGATTTTAAAGGAAACTAAACAAAATTTGAAAGATAACCCACAACCACAGTGCGAAATACGGGGGGGTCCGGGGGGGCTCGACCCCCCCGATTAACCCATGAGACCCCCTGAAAGCCTCAAAAGGAAAATTTAAAGGCGGTCTTAAATTGTGTCAAAAAAATTAAAAATTAAATTTTTTTTGTCACTAATGGTCACTAAAAAATTTTATAACCTCAACATTTCCAGTATTTAAAATTATTCACAAATATCAGAATCAGACATACTTTAATGATCCCAGGGGAAAATATGTTCTGTTTTTTGCCAAGTGGAGCCAGCCAATCCTGTTCGCGTATGCAAATTAGCCATGATTGTGCCAAACAGAAGAAAGACGTAACGTTGACAACAATTAATACTAAAAATTTTTAAATTTTAGTATTAGGAACTGATCTTATCTGTTGTGCCTATATACTGAATGATAAATGTCCTCTCAAGTCCTTGTATGTCTGGTGAATGTGAAGAATTGAAATTAAAGCTAACTTTATAAGCTGACTGACTGCATATTGAGAAAATTTAGATCGGTATTGCGCAATAATCGGGAGATGGGGACCCCCCCAAATATTGACAGGTATTTCGCACACTGCCCACAACCATGTGACAGTGTGTGTAGATGATTTTTTCTGGTGTACCTGTACAGGTCAGCACACCTTCTCTCAGTTTTAAAACCTGATTATCAAAGTAAAATTAGCAAAGCTGGTTAGAAAATAACCGTCAGTCCGGACTGACTGGAAGATATTTTTAATAGTTATCAGGATTTCTTTCTCTGTTCTAATTAATTTTAGTTGGTCTCATGGATTTAACCGCCTTTCCACACCTCAACTGCTCAATTCATTTTCTATACCTCAGTCAATTTTACTGCACATAACTTCATTTATAGACATATTTGGTTTTATTTTCTTGTGTTGGAACAGACATCTGGTGAAAACTGGCAGTTTTAGAGCTACATTTACTTGGTGACATGTTCAGCACTTATTTTACCCGCAAGTCCTGTTTTTCTTTTTTACCAGAAAGATAAAACTGAGGTAAAACAAATGTTTTTTAAGTGAGTCAAGATAGGAAGCAGTAGAATCATTAAGTTGCAATTTTATGCACAAAAAAAACCAAATAAAAATCATAACATGAAATAAATTTAAAAGAAAAGAAAAACACATACACGTAATTAAATTAAGCTCTAATATCCTCAATAACAATTTCAAAGCCCTTAAAGATTTTAAGTTTCATTTCATCCTGCAAAATATTTCCAGCAAAAGGTGCAAAATAAAGCCTGTTTACTCATGTCAGTACGGGTAAAGGGAACTGAAAGCTACAGAAAGTCACATGAACAGAAAAAAGGAACCGGATCTTTCTGTGCAACACGGCTGCATGTCGTCCCAGTATTGCATTTTTATTTTTATTTTTTCTCTCCCCCAGTATTGCATTCTGAGTAAACTAAAGAGTGACTGCTCCTCAGAGACCAGAGGATAACTCACAACGACGCGTCGCTGCTTTAAAGCAGCACGATAGCCAGAGTTAACCAGAGTGGAACGGTGAGCAGAACCACTCATAAAAAGATCTCCAGGATCCAATACGGTCAAAAACGCTGCAGCTACAAGACGCCTTTTACATTTAAAGTAAAACTAAACTTACACAAGTTTCTCTGCATGAGGGGCTAAAAGTGAGATACCGAGGCGTTTCTATTCCTGAATCCCTCATTTCACCAGACTGGCCAGGGTTTCATCTGCAATCACTTTCTGGATCAGTTCAGTTATGTCTCCATTTAAAGAGCTTTAATTCTAATATTACACCCTGAACCATTTAAACGGCTTTCTGCAGTGAATAAGAGTAAATAACTGCATCATCAGCATAAAGGATAAAATGGCATCAGACACGTTAGCTACGTCTAAATGGACAAAAGTAATCAGAATAAAAAAAGCGTCATGCAATCGAGACAAATCTGCCTAATCTAAGATCAATCAGAATGACACTGTAATCTGAATGAGAGAGGTAGTTTATGCTGATTGATAATCCGATCAACGTGCATGTAAACGCTCGTCAGGATTAAGTTATTCAGAATGTGGCAAACTGATGTATGACGTATGTGTGAGGTGTTCCCGGATTAATGCGACCCGGACGTACAGACGCAGGTCGCATTAGAAAAGATCAGACACGTATCAGATTCAGGACCACATATCCAAGCAGCCTGGGTCGCATTAGAAATAATCTGATCTGTTTGGTTCAGACCGTCATGAAAAGATCAGATCCAGGTTGGATATGGGAAAAAACAAAAAAATAAAAATGTGGGTGACTTCAGTCTGCAGTGTGAACGAAGGCTTAACTGCACATGTGTGCGTGGTTCTACTCTGAATAAAAGGTGCATATACACGCACATTATGATCGGATTAATTTAAGGTGCACCCATATAAACGGTACAATACGATTATATAATGTGAATATATTTTAATCCGATCGTGAAACTTTGTGCGTAGCCACTCAGACCCAGATCATTGATTTATAAAAACCTAAAAAGAAGCAGACGAACGAACAGAAGCTACTCACAGCTCCAGGATGAGGATGACCTCCGCCTTGCTCTCAAAGACCTCCTGCAGGGTGATGATGTTTGGGTGCTGGATCTCCTTCAGGATGTTCACCTCCCGCTCGATGTCTTCCCTCGTCACCCCGCGCCGGCTCGACTTGTTGCGTCGCTTCTTGATGAATTTGGCAGCGTACTCGACGCCCGTCCTCCTGTGCCGACATCTTCTGACCACGGCGAACTGCCCGCTGTCCACGAGAAACCAGAGTTACACCGCAGTTAGGTAGAAGATCTTTGATGAAAACACATTAATTATGAACATTTTAGCAGTAAAAAACAAGAAAGAAATAAGCTTAAGTAAGAATTGAACACCGTAAAATCATAACCTCATCATAAAATCATAACCTGATGGCTGTTTTTAGAGCAGGAGGAGGCAACTCATATACTGGGATGTACATGCTTAACCAGTAATGAGGCCCACTAATTAATGCGTTGTGGGTAGACTGAGTAATTAGACACTCCCTGAGTGTTTTAAACCCTCCATAAAGGCTTAATAAGGACGAGTAGAAAACACCAGTGCTGTATGCCACCGAGTTTCAGGGTCCTTCCTCAGATTTAGGAGCCAAAGGGAGTGGGAGGAAAAATGAGGCACTGAATGTGTTGATCAGAAACAGATTGAATTAATAACTGGCTGATTAATCACGGTACACGCTGTCTGGAATCAGAGATTGCTCTAAATGCTAAACCACAACATTAATGTGAAATCAGATAAACATCAGCTTAACTTCAGGAAACCAGTGAAGACATTTTCACTTCTGCCTGACAGGGAAAAGCTTTGATGAGCCTGGATCTGCTCATCGTTCCCCACAATAATGTGTCCAGTAAACCAAGTTAAACAACAACATCTGAAGAAGAAAATTTGACTTTTTCCATCCTGCTGCTATGCAGATGTGAACAACTTTCTCCCCTCCAAGACTTCATATGAACAGCTAACGGGTGAATGTGAGCTCACTGGTAAATTTACCTCAGCATATTAGAAGAAGCAAAGCTTTTAGCCTATAAATGAATATTCAAACAGAACGTTTGAACAAATCAGCGTTATACCAGAAGCTCAGTTGGTGACAAGTCAGTCAATCTTCAGCTAACCAACAGCAAATAATCCAATTGTGGGCCTGGCTTTGAACGCACCGCAGCCAATCAGCTAATTACTGTTAGCGTCACCAAACATGCATGCTGTGTCTCTCAGAAGGCGGCTGGTAGCCAGCAAGAAGGTCCTGGGTTCAAATCCGGGCCTGGGACCGTTCTGCATATGGGGTTGGCATTTTCTCCCTGTGCATGTGTGGCTTCTCTCTGGGTACTCCTCCCACAGCCCAAACACGACCCCAACCCTCTCTCTGAATTCCCCTTAGGAATCGCTGTGTGTGCCGGATGGATGTCCTGAGATGGACCTGCCACCTGTCCAAGGTGTTCCCCGCCTCTCTAGCCTCCCCTGCAACTCTGCACAGACATAGATATATGGATGGATGGATGGATGGACAGATAGATATATGGATGGATGGATAGAGGGACGGACGGACAGACGGATGGATGGTTGGACGTCTTGCAGACAACCACCGTAGGAGTTTCTGGACTTTCCTGTTTCATTTCCTGGGGTAACGAGTGAATAATGTGTGCTGGTAAAGGTCTGCAGACGTGGAAGGACCCGTCAGATGGATGGATGGATGGATGGATGGATGTCTTGCAGACAACAACCACCGTAGGAGTTTCTGGACTTTCCTGTTCCCCTTCCTGGGGTAACGAGTGAATAATGTTTGCTGGTAAAGGTCTGCAGACGTGGAAGGACCCGTCAGATGGATTAACCAAGAACACACAAGATAACCAGCGTCCAGCTGACATGTCAGCGCTGCTAATCGCCTTGCTAAACGCATGTGAACAACACAATGCTGCCATGGAAACTGTGATCACGTTGCAGCTCTGTTGTCAGATCCTTGGTCTCATCAGGAGAACGCTGACTGTTGTCGACCGCAGCGCTGCCAGATAAACCATGGGGGAAGCGAGGACACTTGGCTGAGGGCTGTTGACGCCTCCTCACAGACCGAGCAATCATGAAGCACTTAGTGTACCAAACACCCACGGAGGGAGAGAGGGAGGGAGTGAGGGGTGAAAACGAGACGCACTGCCACATTCTGCATCGTTTTTCTCATTTTCTGCATCAACATAATCAAAAATTATAGCAGAGCAGCTTATCTGGCAAATCTTCCCTCTGCCACCATAAAGTGAGAACTCTGCTGTCATCAGAGGCGCGGTTATTAGGAAGCAATTCAGCTTTGCCTTCCTCAGCACAGCGTGTGAGTATCTGATGAGTAGATATAATCTAGTGGCTGTAAAACTGTCAACTGCAGAGGACCTCAGAAGGAAAATGGAAACAAGAGCAGAACATTCACCAGGAACGCATCGACAGAAAAAGGCTCATCTACAGCACCGGTTCTTCCAGTTAATGACACCAAAGCAAAGAGAAACTCCAGCAAATAAAACATTTAAACCATTTATCTACAATATGAGTCAATTAGTTTTGTGACAAACTTTGCAACATTTATTGTTTTCATTCTCAATGTCGTGTTTAGCTAAAAATGCTGTGAGCAGAAATATAAACACCAACATTGGAAGAGGAACGTGGTGCCTTGCAAGCCCAACCCAGTGCTATTATATCTGTTAAATTATGCTAATTACTTAAAAGACATGATATAAGGTAGCATTTAACACTAAGGGTTTAATGTCATTAACATATCCATTCATCTGGATGATGCAGGCACCTACAGATAACTGCTGTAATTGATTAAAAATGTTTTATTGTTGTTCTTATATAGGTCTTCCTTATGAAAGGTTTGATCTCAGTGGGTCGTTTATCTGGTTAAATAAAGATGTAATGACCATAAAGGAAATAGAACTCATGCACAGGCAAAATAAATAAGGTTTGTGGTATTTTATTGATCTAAAGTAGAAGCCAAGAAAAGTTATATAACTAAAATTCTTATGTATTGCTTTGCAACGCCTAACAGTATATACGCCACACAACGTTTAATAGATAAACTTTATTCCGGACTCATGGTCCAATAAATACATACATAAATAAAATAAATAAATGGATAAGAATAAAAACACAATAAAGTACCATTATCAACTAAATAGGCGCTTTAAGAAGACAGGAATACCAGTGTCTCCACAGCTTAGACTGGTATCAGATCGCACTATGTGTGTCAGTAAGTGACAATATCATTGCCAGATGCATTTAACCTGCAGATAAACTTATTAACTTTCTTAAAACAGCTTGTAGGGTATTGACTCTTGCTGTGACAAACATCTCTTGCACTAGACCATCTTGGCCGTTTCAAAAGTACCAGCAAAGCTTCATTTTAGGCCGCCTGCAGCCTTTGCAGGTTGGTTTTTCTATAAGTAGACCACAGGTGAGCAGAGAGGTACAATATGCATTAAACAGTTTAACTTCATCAGTACATGGTAGGGTATTAGATTGAGCATCCAACATTCTACATCGTCTATAGATATCATCATCTGACAGATTTTCTGTGATAATATGCCCAACATACTTGAGTTTCCAGATTTTCAGCTGTCAAATTCTCTGCTGGGTGTTACAAACAAAACCAACAGATTTACCTTCTTTACTCCTACAGATCATGACCACACTTTTAGATGGATTGTTCTTAATGTCGTGTTCCAGACCAGACTCAGAGCAGATGTTAAGTAGCTGCTGTAACCCAGCAGTACTTGGACTAAATATTACTAAATCATCTGCATACATCAGGTGATTCAGTACAGAGTTACCAGCCACACATTCAGAGTTACAAGCTCTCAACTTGGTTGACAGTTCGTCCAGATACACGTTAAAGAGAACTGGGGATAAAATCCCACCCTGCCTCACACCGTTACTAACTTTGAAAGGATCAGAGACACAGTCTCCCCCCATTTAATCTGCAGTGTTTGCTGAGCATACCAATACTTCATAATACGAACAATATACTGTGGTCCACCTTTCTGTGTCAGTTTCATGAATAATTTTCTGTGATTTACTCTATCAAATGCTTTTGATGCATCCAGAAAACATAAAAACTGAAGAGTTCTGCTTATTAAATTCATAAATAATCTCTTTTAGAGCATATATACACATATGTGTGCCCAGCCTAGCCTTAAAAACAAACTGGTTATCTGTAGAATTAATAACCTCTAAAATCCTGTCCAGCAGGATTGACTCGATCATTTTTTAAACTATACTAGCCAGAGCTATCGGACGGTAATTATCAGAACTGCCAATCTTCCCAGTTTTATCCTTGATAACGGTACTAATAACAGGAGACTTAAAAAAGAGTCAGGTAAAAGACCGTGTATAAAAAATGCTGTAAAACAGATGGAAAGTAGAGCTAGCTATGCACCTGTGAGCCGCTGCGTCTGTGCGTGCCGCCATGACCCTGTACCTGCATACTTTAAATGCTCTGCTGAGACTCCATCCAGCCCAGTGGCTTTTGACAATTTGGAAATAGCTTTATGAGCTTCATAAGGCAGGATTTCATCTATATGGTCAACATTACTTACAGTGTATGGTTCACTATGAATAGAATCAAATAATCTGCTGTAATGTTGATGTCACAGCTCCAGATTATTAGCAGTGCCTGATTTGCATCAACTGCTCAGGGCAGGGATGTTTGTAGGATGGCTTTCCTCTAACTTCTTTCCAAAAGTCTTTTGTATTGTTACTAAAGAGTTTTCTGGCCTTTGAATCATTCCTTATTGCCCTTTCATTTTTACCAATATAACGCACAGCATAAGTGTAATAAATGTATCCATGATATGTTTATCTGTTTCTGTATTCAAATATATTTTTAGCACTGCATTACCTTTTACGTTCTTACTTTTTGATTTTGCACAGCTTTATAAAACAAAGTTATTAAAACTCGATTTTGTGTCAAAAAAGTAATTTCAGTTAAAAAAAAGATTTAGTTCAAACAAGCAACTCGTTTCTTTAAAGTAATTGTTGGTGGTGATGGCAGTGAGGAGGAAGGATCTCCTGCAGAGGTCTGTATTACGGCGCCTCTGATGAAGCCTCTGTTGTTGTATTACAGACTTTTCTTCATTTTCTAAACATTAATTTTATTGTTAGAGCTATAGCTGGTAGTCCTGTTCAGAAATGCTTGTTATACTGGGGAAAATGGTCCTTCCATCCTGAAAGTAGTAAATACATTATGTATTCAGAAAAAGAGGGACCTGCAGGCCTGTAAAAACGGACCAATCCCTCCTATTTGGTCTGAATAGCAGTGATTGGTCAGTTTTGGTCCCCCCCCCCATACCCTCTGGGGTATGACCGCATCTATTGGTTGTGCCAGATGCCATCATTCTGACGCGCTCAGGTAACATCAGTGTGCGTGCTCGCTCCTTCTTGTGTTTATGTATCCGGTTAGCTTAGCAGTTAGCTTAGCAGTTAGCTTAGCAGTTAGCTTAGCAGTTAGCTTAGCAGTTAGCTTAGCAGTTAGCTGTTCATTGTAGCTACGCTGCTCTCACCGCATACTTTCAAAAAGGTCTATTCAAAAAAAAAAAAAAAAAGAGACTTGGGCGTTTTCTTATTTTAATGGAAAAATTGGCGACTGTATCTTTAAATGCAATTCAGCTCTTGATTGTGAAAGAATTTTGTATCATGTAGATAAAGTGTTTTAAAACTTTTTAGTTGCTTTAAAGGCCTAATAAATGCACTAGATCTTTACTTTTCATGACTGAAGAAACAAAAGGTAAATATAGCGGCTTGATGTGAGCTAGTTTACTAAGCTGCCAGTAAAATCACCTGAAATTTCTAACCACCAAGCAGCGGAGAGGACCGATGGGGCTTTAAGGAAGTGACTGAGCCGGAGACACAGAGCAGATAATGTGAGGAGGAAGAGGCAGCTGAAAATGAAGGCTTTCTCATGCTAATAACACGTCCACCCCCATTCAGTCTGGCCTCGGCCCATTGTTGTTCAAGACTCTGTCACTCAGGCCTCTCTGCAGATATGTACAGACATCAGGACCCCGTCTGTGAAGGCTTTTGTTGGCGCGCTCTTTGTAATATTATACATCTACTTACAAACGCAGCTCTACTACTCTGATATCAGATTACTAGAAACCTGCTAAACTCACACCCCCCCCCCCCAACTCCTAAAGCTAAACAGAGCCGGCGCATAGACACTGACACTGCTACCGCACAGGCCTCACGATACCTGAAATCTTTTATTTTTATTCCTTTTTTTTAAATGTATGCATTTGTTACACATGATTGTTGCCGTTTCTGTCAAAGACACAAAAAAATCTAAGAGAATCAGATAACTTTAGTGGGTTTTTATTGTTTTATTGTTCTGTCATTATGCCTCCTGCAGGAAGGAGGAGGGGAAGACGAGACGTCTGCTGCAACAGGACGTGACCGATTACACAAGCACAACTCTGGTTCTGAGAAAAGAAGAAGTTGTTGGACAGGTCACTACGGGGATCTCTGAATAAACTCATCAGCTGATGCTCTCACCGCGTCTGAATATGGAAGGTGGCTCTGAGGATCACCATGGAGTCCGAGGAACAAATCAGTCGCTGTAGTAGATAAATATTTTACCAGAATAGAGGAACCACATGTCATTATAGTCCCAGTGTCCAACAAACTGTAACAATGCCCCCCTTGAACAATATTTAACTTTACGCAAAAGTTGTGTTTCTAATAAGCTTTTAAAAAAAGTGTTAATCTTTAAAAGTTTTTTTCTGATAAACTTAGAACAATCTCACTAAACTTTTTTAAAGCTTAATATCTCATCCATCCATGTTTTATCTATCAATCTACCTGGAGATAAAGCTTTATTTACATTGGACAAAGTTGGAAATCACACCTGACTTCATCTCTGCAGACATGCAGGTCAACATAAAGACATCTGGAAGATCAGCAGCTAGCTTCTGTGCTAAGCAGCTAGCTTCTTTGCTAAGCAGCTAGCTTCTGTGCTAAGCAGCTAGCTTCTGTGCTAAGCAGCTAGCTTCTATGTTAAGCAGCTAGCTTCTTTGCTAAGCAGCTAGCTTCTTTGCTAAGCAGCTAGCTTCTGTGCTAAGCAGCTAGCTTAGGCTTGAATGTCGACACCTGGGATCATTGACAAACAGCAACAAAAGCAAACAGCTGCCTGTGCTATCCACCAAAACTTTCCACACCGCAGAGTTGTGGGACCTGGCGTGGAAAGTTTCCACATAACTATGTTGATGTCCATTATTATAACACCATCTGTGTACTCCTCATGACATCCTGTGGGTATTTTTCCACAGCTAACTTGTTAGTGCGGCACAGAAAAAGGCTCAGAATCGGCAGATTTTCAGCTGGTCTGCTGAATAGTGGGTCGTAAACTCAGAAATTCAACGTTCTGAGGAGGAAGGCTCCACACCAAGGCCCAACACTCCTCAGTGAGGACGCTGCTACAGAGTGAAGACTTACATTTAGAAGCAGCACAGTCAGGGGAAGCACAGAAATCCTAGAAGCTATTTAAATGGAAATGGATTTTCTTTGATACGTTGGGACATGTCTGCAGTTCACTCAGGCTACAAGGAACATGTTGAATTTGGAAATAATGGGAGACCTTTGAAAATGTCAGCGTCAAGGTAAGGCTCTCAATTCTCTGGAGAACAGAGACTGCAGTTTGACTAATGCTAGCATGCTAAGATGCTAAAGACATTTCAAATGCTAACCCTGTAGTAAAAACACATTTTACTACAATGCTAAACATGATGACAGTTCTCTCTCTGCTTTCTCTGTTCCTTTTCCACATAGTTAATTATAGCTCATCACAGCAGGAAGACAAATATTTTAAATTCTGTCGAATGCTTCTTGGAGATTGGAAAACTTTTTACTGTGTTTTTCTGTCAACGTCCATCTCAGAGCGCAGCATCAAGCCATTTCCTGTACCTGTAGTTAGTGCCGCTCTGCAGCAGTCACCCTTCACAGGCGGCCATCAGGAACTGGGCACCACAGAACCCCCCCGCATGTTTTTGGTCTGTAGGAGGAAGCCAGAGTACCCAGAGAGAACCTGCTCATGCACTGGGAGAACATGTCAGCCCTGCACAGAGAGGCTGGGTTTGAAGCAACGTTTCTCCACAGTGCAGCCACATGTGACACAAAGCCAACGTGTGTCTGAAACAGGAGAACCCAGCAGGAACAAAAATCCTATATAACAAAAAAAAAGAAAAAAAAAAAAAAAAAAAGAATCAGAGCTGACATTTTGGAAGTATTGTGACATTTCAAAAGTGCTCTTAGACCTTAATTAAGCCAATTCACCCAACCAACACCTCTCCAAAAGCACTTAAAAACCCAATCCATGTCTGCACCCTCATTGCAATGAATGCCATTCAGTGATGATTACATAATAATGTATCCGCCTCTCTGATGCAGCGCCTGTATTAAACGGCAGGATGAGTCCTGAAGACGTTGCTTCATGATGGGAGGAAACTGAACGTTGACCACATCTTCCCTCGTCATCAGGGAATGACTCATCCTCACTAAAGCACAATGTTTTCATGTTTAGCAACAGCAACTGTGTTACAAGACTTTTACAAAAAACAACACCAACACAGAGCCTTTATTCAGACGCTTGGTTTCTATCAGACACTAAGAGCCGTTTACCTCTACAGACATGCAGGGTTTGCATGCTGGGCTCAGGGGAGGGGGGGGGGGGCACCATGTTGTTCTATAGCTGATAAAGAATGCATTAGCTGGATCTTCCAGAAAAGTCTTCCCAGTAGATTTAACATCTAATATGTAAAAGTGCATAAAGAGTTCCCAGACAGCCTGATAAAATGACAGTAAAATGATGAACTCGTGATTTTCTCCCTCACTGATCCCCTCCTGCAAGCACACAGATTTACCCCCCCCCCCCCCCTTCATTAGCAGCAGCAGCTGCATGCATAAAAACAAGGGGAATGGCAAAAGTCCGATGAATCCTCTCTCCTGAAGGAGTGGACGCAGAATAAAACCCACTGCAGCCATGAAAATGCTTTTCTGTCCTGACTTCCATTCAGGACGGTGGATCATATTCCTGCTTCATGCCTGACCCCCCCCCCCCCCCCTCAGTCACCATTCCCAGCTGAGCCGACGGAGGAAACCCCTGCCGGCCTCCTGGGACGTGCTGCTGAATAAGCGCGGTGGTGGATGGGCAGAAATAACCAGGCGGCTCTGGAGAAACTCCTCCTGGAATCACTGACCAACAGAAGCAGGGAGGCAGCTCTACGTCAACCCAGAGTAAAACATATTCTGCAGGATCAGATTACTTAAAACATATTCTGCAGGATCAGATTACTTAAAACATATTCTGCAGGATCAGATTACTTAAACATATTCTGCAGGATCAGATTACTTAAAACATATTCTGCAGGATCAGATTACTCGGCTGCCTTTGTTGCGAGGCTTTCCACTTCTCTGAGGCAGCTGGACGGGGGAGGGAAGAGGAGAAGTTTGTTTGTGTGCATGGGGGCAGCCTGGCTGTGGGACTTGATGCTGCTGCTGTCTGCAGAGCGTCTCTGTGGAAAGATACGGAGGTTTCCAGGGAGCTTTTCATCTACAGGTCTGCATTCAGGCTCTGAGCAGCAGATCCACACCAGAGGCAGCATCTAAAGGTCCTACAGGTTTACCGCGTGAATAAACTGGACGGTAGACACAGCAGGATGGGGTTAAAGTCATGGTGGCTGATAACGAGCTGGAGCTCCTTAAAAATAACCCTGAACTGAGGAAGAGCAGGTAGACGGCGTCGAGTCTGCAGGACAGACTGAATTTCATTTTATGCTTATTAAGTTATTGCTTCACGGCCTCAGCTCTGCAGACAGCCTTACTGAGGGAATAACTAGGAAGCATTCCAGCTGCAAAGATGCAAACAAGCTGCTTTGTTCAGTTAACTGCTGATTACATGACATCTGAGGAAATTCCCTCGTTCCTCAGATTTATTTGAATTTTGCAAATAGCAATTATTTATTTAACCATGCTGTCAATACACAAAGAACATGAAGATTGACCAGTTTGTACCAATATATAAAAGGACATGTGTGTCAATATGATGTTTTGCTCCCATTTAATGAATACAATGTTAACTCTAGAATATTACCTTTTGTCTCTATGGATTAAGTCAAAATAAAGTATTAGAAGATTAGTTAGAAACTAATTTGTAATCAATTTGACAACCATGGAGCCATTTTGATAAGTTCTTAAAATTGGGTATGGTTCAATTTATTTAATCATCTTTCACCTAAATAAAATTTTACTAAAATGCGTATTTAGAAAAAAAACGACCCAAAATGTTTGCATTGGTTAAAGTCCAACAGTTTTATCAGTGTAGCTAACATACAGGTTGGCATTTCTGGATAGTGATTAAAAAACAAATAAGAGTTTTAAGCAAGTTAATTAATCTACAAGTTCTTTTAAAACCTTGAAAACACCAGATTAGATTTTTATTTTAGGGACTAGCATCAAGAACTCCAGATAACACCAAGCTGCTGTGAAATCTGATTTAATCAGAGAAAAATGTCATTTAATTTTATGGCACACAGGTTCAGTACCGGCGAGCATTTAATGCGCCTTATTCAGACCAACCAGGTCCTCTGCTGACCTTTTAGGAACATTTTAATCTTTTACGTTCCCAACATAGCCAGTAATTTGTCATTATGACAGTTTGCATCTGTTTGTAACCAAGTTTAAAATTTAAAAGGTTTACTTGCTTTATATTGTTGCTGATCTTAAAAATAAATGATGCTGCTGAGTGAAGTTACTGAAATGCTGGATGAGGGATATTTCATATTTTAATGATAATTAATGATGATTCTGACTTCATAGCTGTTCTTATTTGGCCACAAAGCTTTATTTCTTGTTTACTGTTGGATGAAAACATTAAATCAGATTGTGCTTTAGATGCTGCTCCATCTTTAATGTTGTGCTTCGTTAGCAGAGCGTCATGATAAGCACTCTACGAAATAATCGACTACTGGGGAAATATTTATGGCATTAAACGACGCTGCTAACTGTTAGGCCTGAAGTGAAAACACCAGGGATCTGCAGACAGAACAGAACTCAGAGCAAACCCAACAGCTTCAGGCTGCAGTTGGTCGAGGCTCGTTGTCCTGCGAGCAAACAGAGCCAGTTATACGGTTAAAGTGTCAGAAATGTGCCGCTTCGCCTGCATGACCTCCTGGTCTCAGTTCGAGCAGAGGCTGCAGCCTCTGAGAGTCTGGCCTCGCCGAGCAGAGCAGCAGCAGAGAGAACAGAGCTGAGTGGTAACGAGCTGAGTGGTAACGAGCTGAGTAGTTAACGAGCTGAGTGGTAACGAGCTGAGTAGGTAACGAGCTGAGCGGTAACGAGCTGAGCAGTTAACGAGCTGAGCAGTTAACGAGCTGAGTGGTAACGAGCTGAGTTGGTAACGAGCTGAGTAGTTAACGAGCTGAGTAGTTAACGAGCTGAGTAGTTAATGAGCTGAGTTGGTAACGAGCCCAGTGGTAACGAGCCCAGTGGTAACGAGCTGAGTGGTAACGAGCTGAGTGGGTAACGAGCTGAGTAGTTAACGAGCCCAGTGGTAACGAGCCCAGTGGTAACGAGCTGAGCGGTAACGAGCTGAGTGGTAACGAGCTGAGTGGGTAACGAGCTGAGTAGTTAACGAGCCCAGTGGTAACGAGCCCAGTGGTAACGAGCCCAGTGGTAACGAGCTGAGCGGTAACGAGCTGAGTTGGTAACGAGCTGAGTTGGTAACGAGCCCAGCAGTAACGAGATGAGTGGTAACGAGCTGCAGAAAGGCTCTGGAAACATCAATCAATGAAGGGAGAGTCAGCAGGCAGGACACTACACCGCGCAGAGGAAGAACCGGCCTTTACTTATCGCTTAGGATTTCAGCCTGATGGCAATGAAAAAATAAAACTTCTAAGACAGAAATAGAGCTGTAAGTTTTTAATGCATGAAAATTTGCATCTCCTTTTAACTGGTAATACTCACAGGCAGACCACCTGTCCAGATTGGGGGGAGATCAGTAATATTAATATTTAGACTAGTTCTGATTGATTATTCCAGCAACTTATCTTCTAGTCTAGTTGTTGAGCAACAGTCTGTAGGAGCAGGAGAAAAACGTCACAGCACAGAGTTTGAACTCAGTTACGTCAGAAAGGCCAGTTTTCTGACAAAATATCCAGAACTTTTTCTAAAGTCCGTTTGTAAGACTGAACAGCCGAAGACGACGAGTCACCAGAGCTTCTACGATGAGTTTAAAGTCTTAGCTCTAATTTTTCAACTAAAACTAAGGAAACAATTTATCAAGAAGAAAAAAAAAGCTTTGTGATCCTGATCAGATAAATATTTTCATGGCAAATCAATCTCTGTAATCAAGAAATAATGAGAATTAATGAATACATTCTTAAAATCAGGAGCAATCTAATTTAAAACAGCGAATAAAAACTAATTTTCTTTATACAGGTGAATACTTAATATTTCTTTCATTGACTTTTTACTAAATCTGATCACATTACCATTTATTATGCTCATTTCATTTCTTTAGGTTGCCATGTTTCTTTCAAAGCATTATACTTTATAACAAAGGCTAAAATAAATAAATCATGTTAGTCGTGGACGCCTAACAGTGAAAAAGAAAATCTTTATGCATCGACTGTCCCAGAACAACCAAATGTCCTGAGACTTATTCAGACCAGCTTCTATCCTTCCCTTCAGTTTAACAGTTGTAGTTTGAATTATGCATTTTCTTTCAGTTTTTAACACCCAGTTCTGTTTTTTCCTCTTCATAGCCGCTACATCTGCCACCGTCCTGCAGAGGAACATGGGCTGAGCTCCTGCTGACAACTTCATCCTATAGCTGATCCAGGTGGTCCCGTCTCTCAGTCTAACTCAGTTTATCTCCTAGACGAAGGTATGGGCTGAGTTTTTACTGAAACCAGCTGTGTGCTCTTCCTTTCATCCTCTAGACCTGAAAACTGCCTCAGAGCTTCTCTGCTTAGCCGCCTTCTTCTCCTGGATGAAGCCACTAAATGAGGTCGTCTGCCACGTTTGGACTTTTCTCTCATAGAAAGTACACCTGGCTGTTCTGAGTCTCTACTCTGTCTTCTCTGACATAGAAAGTACTCCTGGGTCAATGTGAGCTTCTGAGCTTTCTGTGTCTCTGCTCTGTCTTCTCTAACATAGAAAGTACTCCTGGGTCAATGTGAGCTTCTGAGCTTTCTGTGTCTCTGCTCTGTCTTCTCTAAGCCCCAGTGGGTGGAGGCAGATGAGCATTCCCACTGAGCCTGGTTCTGCTGGAGGTTTTCCTCTCCACTGTCGCTTCATGCACGCTCAGTATGAGGGATTGCTGCAAAGCCATCAGCAATGCCAGCGACTATTGTGGCTGCAGGCTCATCCAGGAGGAGCGAACGCTGCCAGTCAAAGACTCGATGCAGGCTGCTGGGTTTCCTTAGGAAACTTTAACCAATCTGTCTGGAGGATTTGACTGAATTGTAATTTTGTACGAAGTTGAGATGATGTGTTGTGAATTGGAGCCGTCTAGATCAACTAAACTGAACTGAAACTGAATTCAATCATCTGGAGGTATCTGTAGATAAATGATGTCATATCTATCTGGTTCTAAGCAGACTGCATTGGAGAAAGCAGGTAGAATGCTTTTAATCTTTGGCCTTAATCCCCTCTCTAATCCATCTATACATTACAGCCCACACTGGTGGAGCATAAAGCATCGTGTTCAGCTGCAACCAAACAGAAATGTATAGTAGCACGCTGCATCTGGAGGAAATAAAGACCCTTCTTTAACCGATCAGAAGAATTCAGCAAACATATTTTCTACGAGGGGAAAAGCTGAGCAGCATTATCCCTCAGCACTGTTAAAATAAATAAAGGCCGTGTTGCAACATGCATCTCCTCTGTTTTCATTATGCAAACAGTGCAATGAGCTGCTGACAAAGCATCCTTTCATCATCATCATCGTTAAACACCAATCAATACGCCACTGCTGCGCCTTAGTAGGGAAGTTTACTCAGTGAGGCCGACAGGGACAATGAAGCCTTAGCTAATAAAAACATTACACTTTAACACTTCTGGCCATTTCCTTCGTGCAAATATAATGTGAGGTGATGTAAAAGCAAAACTTATTTCTCTTTGTTTGCATCCTGATCAAAACAACAAAGTTCTTCATGAAGATGGGATTTATTCAATGTGCAGCTGCTGTTTATGGCTCCATTTATAGATTCAAATTGACACATTTTTACTTAAAAATTTGGCCAGTCTTTAATACGGAAATACAAAAGGTGGTTAAACTAATGCTAGAATTTAATGTGGAAACTGCAGACAAACAAAAACTGGTCCAGGGGGTTTGCAACGTTTCCAAAGGGGCATTTTCACCCTCAGATGAGCTAAATCGCTTGTTTAGAGACAAACACCTTCTAAAAAAAAAAAAAAAATACCAATTTAATTTTTCAACTATAGGAAATTTGTCTTTTTCAAAGAACCAACAGTTTCTATTTTTTAGGTTTCACAGTAAAGGAAAACGAATGTCTGCAAAAAGAGGCGAGCTAGATTTTCCTCTATCAGAATCAGAAATACTTGAATAATCCCAGAGGGAAATTGTTTCAGTACAATCGCCATAACATGAGATGATGTGGAAAATTTTGCACAAAAGGCACAGTTCCAAACCTAAAAATAAGGAAAACAAATCTAAAATATAAATATTATTTACACTTCTGTTATTCTACTGTGAAAATTTGATGCAGTTATTCCATAAAAACATAAACAGCTAAAACCTGCTTTTCTAATTATACATTTAGACAAAAACATCATGGCTCTTAATGCCTTCGGCTGAAAATGAAATAGAATCGACTTCTATTTCATTCTCAGCCGAAGGCATTAAGAGCCATGATGGGAGGTCCAATGCACAAACACCACAGAACCAGACTAAAGCAGATTTATCGACCCACAGACTCATGAGGGGTGGACACAACACTTTAGTGCCAAATTTAAGCATAAAACTTGTTTGTTATGCATTCTGTTAAACATCTGGCCATGAAACAAGATAATTAGGCTTAAAATGATCAACAAAAGTCTGGATGTTCAAGAAGAAATCAAAGAATTTGCTGGAGCAAAATAAAACGGAGGTTTTTGCAACTAAATCCATATTTTACATACAGTAGAAGCAGCATAAAAAAGCCATTCCTTGAATAAATGTGTCGTTTTTCTGAATAAAATACTAAAAGAAATAAGAAAAACTCTTGAAAAACAAATGAAAGTTTAGCTGACATATATAACAGACAACTGCAGCAACATCCTGGGTTTCAGCACATTTTAATACCTTATTAAACTGGGATATATTTTTAATATCAAAGTGCTATTCACACTCTTTTTAAAAGAGATGCAAAACTTCACTAGAAATGTGCAGCAAATATATCAACAGAAGTGAGGAAATATGGAAATATATTTAAATATGGACTGTGCAAAAACTCCTTTGTGAAAGAAAGCTAAAGGGTGGATGGATGGATGGATGGACGGAGGGATGGATGTATGGATGGATGGAGGGATATATGGATGGATGGATGGACGAATGGATGGATGGATATATGGACGGATGGATGGATGGATGGATGGACTGATGGATGGATGAATGGATGGATGGATGGATGGATGGACTGATGGATGGATGGATGGATGGACTGATGGATGGACTGATGGATGGACGAATGGATGGACGGATGGATGGACTGATGGATGGATGGATGGATGGATGGATGGATGGATGGATGGATATATGGATGGACGGATGGATGGATGGATGGATGGATGGATGGATGGACGGATGGATATATGGATGGACGGATGGATGGATGGATGGATATATGGATGGACGGATGGATGGATGGACTGATGGATGGATGGACTGATGGATGGATGGATGGATGGACTGATGGATGGATGGACTGATGGATGGACTGATGGATGGACGAATGGATGGACGGATGGATGGACTGATGGATGGATGGATGGATGGATGGATGGATGGATGGATGGATGGATGGATGGATATATGGATGGACGGATGGATGGATGGATGGATGGATGGATGGACGGATGGATATATGGATGGACGGATGGATGGATGGATGGATATATGGATGGACGGATGGATGGATGGACTGATGGATGGATGGACTGATGGATGGACGGATGGATGGATGGATGGATGGATGGATGGACTGATGGATGGATGGATGGATGGATGAAGCGGGGCTGCATAATACATCAATATTTTAATGCATGCAATATTCATGCCATAAAAGACTGGAGTGCAATAATTGTTGGCCAATAAACTCCAGTTATGATGAACTTTCATTTTACATGTTAGTGTAATAGATGCTGATGTTGACCTCCATGCTAAATGTCACAGACTGATGGAAACATGAGGAAGTAAAGAAAGAAGGGACAGACAGACGGACAGAGTCACAAAATGATGGAGGGACTGATGGGCGTACAGGAGGATGAACAGACGGACTCACAGAGTAATGAACGGACAGACAGAAGGACGCAGATGTGGAAATGAATGGAAAGAAACAGATATAATAACCAAGCAACAGAAAAGTGAATAATGCCCAGAAATAAATATTTTTACATCAACTGTGTTTGTTTTCTGTACATATTTAGACCTTTGAAAGAGTTTCATTTAAGCATTTCCAGGTGTCTAACTTTAATGAAACCCGGTCCACTAAACTAGTGCATGATATTCATATTTAAACACATATATAGTAGACATATTAATATTTCCAATCCATGGCTGAGGGATGCAGATAAAAGCGCATAAAGCAGATGTTTCTGCGTGGTTCCTGTACCATGACGACTCTACAAACATCCCAGAGCCTCGGCTCCGTCGCTCCGCTCTGACTCAGCCAGCCATCGGCTCCGTCTTCTACTACAGGGAAATACGAGAGCGTGCTGAAAAGATGAAAAGATGAAAAGTGTGGGGAACAACAGGAGGCGCACATGGAGCCACGCAGGACGAAGTGAGATCTCACCTTTGGTTTTTACACTGCAGAGCAAACTGCTTTACTGCTTTGGAGCGTTTTGTTCTGCTGGCTGCAGCGTATTCAGCCCAGTTACTTTAAACCAGCCGAGCAAACATGAACCGGCACAACGCCGTTCTTAACGCCCTGGAGGTGCAGAAAGGTACGAGTACAACGCTGACACACGATCTGACAGAGCTGTTATCCACATGTCCTGCAGCTGGATACGGGATGCTCGGCCTGTTGGAGCTCTGACTCTGACGTGTCTCATTAGCTGGTGGATCTCTGCAGCTGCTGAGCTTTCAGCTACAGACGCTTGTTGCTGGGCAGGAAGAGGCCAGCGCACCTTCTGAGCTCATTTAAAGCTGCTCCCTCAGTGAGAGGGAAGCCAGAGGGCAAATATTCAACCTAAACTCCTCATCAAGCACCGTTAAAGGAAATAAAAAAAAGAATTGTGCAACACTTGATCTCATTTTACCCCCAAAATTTATCCACCAACATAAGTTAGTTATAGTTTATGACGCTAAAATAATGCATAAAGCTCCAGCCAGTCAGCGAGGTGCATAACCTGCACACCTCTGAAGCCGCTCCGCCTCGACTGTCCTTTCAATCATTCACTGTGAGGAAGGCTGAATGTTGCTCTTCCTCACATGCAAGTCATCCTCTGCTACAGACACAAACCTGCGCTAAACCACTAAAACCTTTCTAAGCTCTACAATCCCACCTCTTAATTCACCTATCTATTCCAAGTTTGGCTGGGTTCTCCACAGCCGTCAATGCCTCCTATTAACTTTGACCGTTTACTGGAATGTTTGTGATGTGTGGAGCTGAACAGAATCTGATCTTATTAAACAGTTTAACATCTCAGGGTGGATAATGAAGCGGTCGGACGACAGCGAGGCGCTGTAAGCGGTGTGACTGCCGCTGCTCGTCAGCGATTGGCCGAGAGGATCAATCATCACCATGAGCAAGACGAGGTGTTGGCGTCGTAAATGAGAAGGAATTCAAATTATTGCACAGCACATGCAAAGAAGAGAAGACGATGACAAACTGAGCTGGAATGTGAAGGTCTGTGACGTCAGAAGATGCTTAAGACCAAAGCCGTCTGGCTTCAGAACAAAGTTTCACAATAATTCAAGGATTTTATCTTCCTGAGCCATTTAGTGGGAGAACCTTTTAATATACGTGTGTATTTAACGGAGCGTTTTATGAAGGTTTCATTTTATTTGGGTGTGATTTGACAGGAAAACACGGGTCTTACTAAATGTTTGTGTACATTTTATATAAAGATGAGATAAGCAGCATTATGATAGTTCTGGTCATCGCGCCCGGTGCTGGGGTTATATTTATCATCAGAACATCATCAGGATGGAGGCTTGGGGTATAGAACCTTATTTTAGTTTTTGCTCTCATTTATAAGCATTTAATTTGGCTATATACCTTTAAGGGGGGATGCTGATTAGCACACTTACTAAGATTTTTTATTACTAGATATTTTAAAGACAAAAAAACCTACATATGTCCTCTAATAAAACAGAACTAATTATTTCTAGATTAATTGTTGTATATATCATGAGCTAAACCATTGGTGAAGGGGAGACCGTAGTAAACAATGACATATTCCCCATAATTTCACCTTAGCTGTGAGAATGAGAACGTTTGCTCACATAAATCTGAGATTTACACACCAAGTAATGCCAGAAAGTCCATTAGCTTGTTGGCATTTATCAGCAGAGAATAACATGAACCAAAGTGTTTTAATACATCTTTGAGACTCAACACAGAAACCATTGATGCGCAGAGCAGAGGGAGCATTTGCTTCTACATTCAGAGATGAATATTTCATGTGGATTAAGATGTCTGCATCAAAGCCAAATTGTTTGGCACATGAGTTAAAATAAGAGATGGAGAAGCCCCCCCCCCCCCCCCCCCAGTCACCTGGTGTGGATTTGGGTTGGTGCTTCGTCTCCATCCACATCTCTTAAAAGCAAAGACCCTAACAGCCTCCTACTGCCTGCCTTATGTCCCTTTAAACGAGCGCATCAGTTACAGTCCTGCTTCTCTACTTAATTAAATTGTCTTTGGCTCATGGGGCTGAATAAAGTCCCAGTGAACTGTGCTCCATGTCCAAACCCCCACATCAGTCTTCTGCTGCGGCGCTGCAGCCGACGCCTGCCGGGTGTTTGTGTGTCAGAGGAAACGATGCAGATGACGGAGCGGATAAAGATCAGAAACTGGCTCCTGCTGACACATTACCGTCCTCTGAAAGCGCTCAGAAGCTGACCAACAATTAGAAAAACGCTGCAGTGGTTAGTCACGTTTAACACTGAACTCTGAATCTATGCTCCGTCTAACAGAAAACATCCATCCTGAGGATTTTATCCGCTGCACTCTTTAAAGTCCAGACATCAGCTGAGCCCAGAGTCAACACAAACCCACTGTCTGAACCGAGGTAAAGGCGCCATCATGGATTTATCAATCTAACTTCTAAATACTTTGTTTTATGCCAGTTTAGATCCGGCCACACACACCAAACTCTGCAGTTTAACCAGTTTAACCGGGGACAGAGCGGTCAGGACGCGGCCCTGAGCGGTCCGGTGTGATTCTGTGTGAAAGCGTTCCCTCAGCGAGGAGCGGCGTGTGGGAGGCCGGCCTGGAGTGCTCCCTGCCCACTCAGCGCAGTGTGGGCCACGAGCCGCACCGGCAGGAAGACGTTACGCAACCGCCCAGCCATTGTGTACGCCGGAAGGGTTGCCATAGCAACGGGATTCAGAGAGCGAGCCGAGGAACCGCCGAGCGCCGGAGGAAGGAAGATTGTGGCAGATAATACTGGGCGGGTGTGAAAGACGCGTTGGTGTACATATGGATCTTATCGGGCGGTTCCTAGACGTCCAACACGACGTCCTGACCGCATAATGACAGCCGGGGTCAGGGTTCAAGCCGCCGTCTGGAAACGTCATCAAACGTCACTCAGGATGATTTCCTTACTTTACAAGACCGCACAATTAGAGGAAAAAACAAACTGACCGCACAATTACAGAAAAAACACAAACTGACCGCACAATTACAGAAAAAAAACTAACTGACCGCACAATTAGAGAAAAAAAACAAACTGACCGCACAATTAGAGAAAAAAAAAAAAAACAAACTGACCACACAATTACAGAAAAAAAACAAACTGAACGCACAATTACAGAAAAAAACAAACTGACCGCACAATTACAGAAAAAACACAAACTGACCGCACAATTACAGAAAAAAACAAACTGACCGCACAATTACAGAAAAAACACAAACTGAACGCACAATTACAGAAAAAAAAAAAAAACTGACCGGAGATCAACTTGATCAACCAATAGAAGAAATAAATAAAAGAAAAAGAAGTGCTTTAGGTTTGTCTTTTGATTTTTCACATCATAGTTGAAGTTTTTGTCCAACTCATTGTCAGTTTATGGTGTTTAAAACACTGAGACTAATAAACCATTTTGCACAGATATCTTTATTTTCTGTCTGTCCCATATTTTTCAAGTTTTCTCCATTTATTACTTTTTTCCAACAATAAGCTCACAGTACTTGCTGCAGAACTGCTAATCTGGGTCTTATACTTGCGCCTAACCAATTGTTAGATCTAAATTCTTCAGATTTAAAGAGACGGCACCAAACTCAGTTGCTCTCTGACATCAGGACAGAAGCAATAACCAGGAATTCAGGCCAAAGCGTCGCAGTTCCACTTATATAGACCACAACTGAATGAACTCAATGTGAAAAAGAAGAACTGATAAACACGACATGTTCCCTTTTTAATAACAGTGAATCTGCAGCAGATCATCCTACACAATTTATACAAAGTTAACGAAAAGAAAAACCCAATTAATTGATTTTCTTGCACCCAAATATTCAGAATATTAAAGTTTTAAAAGTATGTCTGAGTCAGGAAGTGCATGGACATTTTCAAGTGGAAAATGTGTGGAGACAGCTTAAATTTAGCGTTGAGCAAGAAGGAAAACATCTAATTCCATAATTGGGAAGGAGTGGCAAAGTGTTACTAAACACAAGGCCATCTCTGGCCATTTGTTTACCGAGGTTTCTTTATTCTGTCTTCCATGGAGCCAGACGTTCAGATACTTCATTAGCAGAAAGAGTCCTGCTGTCTTTCAGAAGGTCATTGTTAATTTTTAATGTTTAACTTCTTCCTCCCTCCCATTTGTTATTATAGTCTTTGGACTTCTTCATTTGCACTTCTCTGAGGACATTTAACACCAAAAAACTAAAACTGGGCGGATATTTTTACATCCTACCTACAGACCAACCTACATTTTATGCACAAGGCCTGTAGCCAAATAAACACACCGATAAGGGGGGGGGGGGGGGGGGGGGGGGGGGGTGGGGGGGGGAAATCACTGAATAACGATACATAAGGGACCAAACTAGTCAATAATAAAGCCCTTAATAATCAAGCTCCATCATATATCAGAGCTCTGATTACCCCGTATGTTCCTAACAGAGCACTTCGCTCTCAGACTGCAGGTCTGCTGGTGGTTCCTAGAGTCTCTAAAAGTAGAATGGGAGGCAGATCCTTTAGCTATCAGGCTCCTCTCCTGTGGAACCAACTCCCAGTTTTGGTCCGTGAGGCAGACACCCCGTCTACTTTTAAGACTAATCTTAAAACTTTCCTTTTTGACAAAGCTTATAGTTAGAGTGGCTCATGTTACCCTGAGCTACCTCTATAGTTATGCTGCTATAGGCTTAGGCTGCTGGAGGACATCAGGGTCTAATTTTCTCACTCTATAGAGTTCTACTGTTTTCTAGTTTTGCATTACATAGAAATGACTGTTGTCATTTCAGCTTTTAACTTTTTGCTCTCTCTCTTTTCTCTTCATAGAAGGTACACCTGGTCTGGCGTTCTGTTAGCTGTGACATCATCAGGGGAGGCAGATCATCCTCTATTACCATCTACCATAGAAAGTACTCCTGGGTCAATGTGAGCTTCTGTGCTTTCTGTGTCTCTGCTCTGTCTCTAACATAGAAAGTACTCCTGGGTCAATGTGAGCTTCTGTGCTTTCTGTGTCTCTGCTCTGTCTTCTCTAACATAGAAAGTACTCCTGGGTCAGTGTGAGCTTCTGAGCTTTCTGTGTCTCTGCTCTGTCTTCTCTAACATAGAAAGTACTCCTGGGTCAATGTGAGCTTCTGAGCTTTCTGTGTCTCTGCTCTGTCTCTAACATAGAAAGTACTCCTGGGTCAATGTGAGCTTCTGAGCTTTCTGTGTCTCTGCTCTGTCTTCTCTAACATAGAAAGTACTCCTGGGTCAATGTGAGCTTCTGAGCTTTCTGTGTCTCTGCTCTGTCTTCTCTAACATAGAAAGTACTCCTGGGTCAGTGTGAGCTTCTGTGCTTTCTGTGTCTCTGCTCTGTCTTCTCTAACATAGAAAGTACTCCTGGGTCAATGTGAGCTTCTGTGCTTTCTGTGTCTCTGCTCTGTCTTCTCTACCATAGAAAGTACTCCTGGGTCAATGTGAGCTTCTGTGCTTTCTGTGTCTCTGCTCTGTCTCTAACATAGAAAGTACTCCTGGGTCAATGTGAGCTTCTGAGCTTTCTGTGTCTCTGCTCTGTCTTCTCTAACATAGAAAGTACTCCTGGGTCAGTGTGAGCTTCTGTGCTTTCTGTGTCTCTGCTCTGTCTTCTCTAACATAGAAAGTACTCCTGGGTCAATGTGAGCTTCTGTGCTTTCTGTGTCTCTGCTCTGTCTTCTCTACCATAGAAAGTACTCCTGGGTCAATGTGAGCTTCTGAGCTTTCTGTGTCTCTGCTCTGTCTTCTCTAAGCCCCAGTGGGTGGAGGCAGATGAGCGTTCACACTGAGCCTGGTTCTGGTTCTGCTGGAGGTTCTCCTCCCTGTTAAAGGGGAGTTTTCCTCTCCACTGTCGCTTCATGCATGCTGGGTATGAGGGATTGCTGCAAAGTCGACAACTTTCCACCGCGGTGCTACGTTCTTTCATGAGTGAATTCTCGATGCAATCTGCTGGGTTTCCTTAGAGAGGAAACTATTAACCAATCTGTCTCCAGATGAACTGTGTTGGGAACTGGTGCTATATAAATAAACAGAAATAGATTTTTTTAATTGTATGAAGATAATTAGGGGATGAGTCTGTTTAATATTAGATGCAAACCTTAAAAGAGAAGACAACACGCTCAGTAAGAAGACACTATGGGCGAACAAGCCAGCGACGTAGATGTGCCTCAATTATTTAAGGTTTGTCACAAAATAGCCATCAGGTGTACTAAACCTTTTCCACTATCAGGTTTTATAATCTCCCAGCCAGGCATGGCCTAAGGAGGAGTTTTACAGTTAGTAAAAATAGAAAAAGCAATAAACACCACAGCTGATGAGCAGATGACTGGAAATAAGCGGTCAGTGTTTGCTCCTGTCCTCTTGTTGCTGCGTAAACCTTTCAGTGTGACGCAGGAATGTCATTTATGCCTCACAGAGCCGGTGGTAAAGGCGGAGCCAACAATGGAAACATTGTGCGCTGAGGTAAAGAAAGGTAAAACGGCTTCGTTAGAATCTACAATTACCCACGTTTTCACTGCTGAGGTCTTCCAGAGGACAAAAACAGAAACAACCACAACCCACACAGTTTTATTTTACTGCAACACTCAACAGAAAGAGATGTGGAATGAAAGATCAATATACATCTATAGACGTAAATATTTTCCCACTGGTGCCCATTAAGAACATAAGTGCTTGTTTTAGTCTGACTGGTCTTCTGGAAGTCAGACAGATTACTGCATTATGCAAAAAATGTGATATTGAAGGCTCTCGTTATCCCTCCAGGCAGATGACGCATGTCACAAAATATGCCACAAATTTAACAAAAATGTATCCATCCATCGTGTGTAGCTGGTATGATGGCCAGGGTATGATGGCAGTCTACAGAAAGCACTAAAGGCAGCACATCCAGCACAAACGCTTCTGACCCGCGTGTCTTTAGCCTGTGGGCAGAAGCCAGAGTACCCAGAGAGAAGCCACTGAAGCACCAGGATAACTGGAAACGCCCCGCTGAAAGTCCCTGAACATTTCTAGAAACTAGACTATTTACATGCTAAACAAAGACTTTGGTAAATAAGGGTTAGTTATGACTCAGCCAGCCCATTCAGACACGTCAGAAGATTCA
Organism: Fundulus heteroclitus; assembly: GCF_011125445.2. Lineage (NCBI taxonomy): Eukaryota > Metazoa > Chordata > Actinopteri > Cyprinodontiformes > Fundulidae > Fundulus > Fundulus heteroclitus. The sequence continues at coordinate 27,726,770 of NC_046372.1, forward strand.
CAGACTGATGTCAATAATGCCGTCAGGTTAAATCCTTTTTCCTCAAACCTCGACAACATTTTCAGAATTCGTCTTTTACGTTTTACCCATATTACCAAATAAGATGTCGTCCTTTAATCACATTTTAACCATCTGATCTCGCCTGCGCCTGGTTTTAGGCGCTGCCCTGCCTCCTTACCAATGATTTTAAAAGGATGAGTAATTAACAGAGTTCTGCACCAGTTGAAACCAGCTGCTTAGTCAGTTCAGTAGGAAATCATCTAAGATGGAGAGGTTGGCACTGCTTTAAATATCAACATTTGGTTTAAGCTCAGTCTGACTCTTCAGTTACATCCTTATGTGAACAGTTTGCTAAAAAAAGAGACAATCAGATTAATGAGAATAATAACCAGGCTGTGCATGCTAACTGAGACTGAGTGGTTGTGTTGCTGATAGACGCGGCCCATCTACAGCGTCCTGTTCTGAGCCGCTATACGTCTGCAGAATCTGACACTCAGCAGTTTACAGGCGGTTAACTCATGACTCAGGAAACGTCAGCAGCAGCAAGACAGACTGGTTCTGTAAAGATGTGCGTTGATTAGACAGTTTGAGACGGTCATAAGTTATCAGGAGACGTTCTTCTTTTTAAACATGTGAAGTTGAGAGTTTGGGCTTTTATTTTCACAGAGCTGGAGGAAAACAGCAGAAAACAGAGCGGAGGGCTGCCAAGGAAAGCAGACATGGCCGGCTGTGAGAGCTTGAATAAAGACGAGGCAACTCCAGGCAAGAGAAAGGACTCGACTGGAAACAATGGTTTTAAAGAAATCACCATGAAAAGGATCCAAATGTAGTCTGGCAAAACCAAAACTGAAGTAGATAAATCTTCATCCCTGTGGTGAAACGTGGCCCTAGCACACCAAGAGCAGCCATGTTTAATGACCTTCAATAGCATTAAAAGGTTCATTTCAGTAACGAAATTCACAAAGTGAAACATTATATAGATAAATTACAGACTAATGTCTTCAAGCCTTTATTTCTGTTAATGACTTTCCACTTATGAAAACAAAACATTTTAAAAAAATGTGTATTGTCACGTTATTATACTTTTTATTCATACGGCCGTAGCTCACTCTGGTTGTTCACAGAAAGTTTTTATTAAAGATTATTACATCCTGCTGGCGTAATAGTTATTTTGCCATTTTACGCATCGGTTTTGCTCAGTTTATTTATTTTAATAGACGAAGTCTGAAACTGCACAGGCGCAGTAGGGGATAAAACAAGGAAGCAGCTAACAGCTTATTAGCATCTCCCAACAAAACAATTTATAAAAAGGTCCAAGATCCAGTGAAAAAAAACACAAATCTATGATTCCTGGAGGGAAAAGTCTGAAATGTCTCTGGGAATCCAGTCTGAACGTCGGTGTTCACTGAAGCTAAACCTGCCGAGGCTCAGATGTGACGCAGAGTTGACTGATGTGAGTAAATGTTCTGACTTAAGGCTCTTAGAGTTGCTGTAGATCGGTTTATTTAATTAATAACGGTTGGTCTTTAATCATGCTGAGCTGCTGCTTTACTGTGAGGCATTGCAGAGGATCAGGCTCGGTCTGGCATTATTTAATACTGATTTATTAATTAATCAAAGCGGCATTATGATAGTTCTGCAATACTGCAGCTAGATGGCGCCACATCTGTTTATATCTGGTCATCGCGCCCGGTGCTGGGGTTATATTTATCCACAAAAGGAGCATCAGAACATCATCAGGAAGGAGGCTTGGGGTATATAACTTTATTTTATCATGATCAAACGTTTTGCTTTTCTTAATAAGCATTTAACGTGCCATGAAAGACCCTGATCATCCAGTCACTATTCGCTACTCTTGTTTAGACTGTTGTAAACAATAAATCTCTACAAATGGCGATAATAACTGAAGTTTAAACATCTGAACGGAGAAGAAAGGTGTTATCAGGGACTTTGAACATGACATGGGTGTTGGTGTAAATCCAGGTAGATCAGACCGACCTGTCTGCCACCAACAACCGTCTGCTTTGATGCTTAACGTTTGAAAAACAGCAGACCCACATGGACTCTATGATGGATGAAGAAAATATTTATGGACAGACCAAACAACTCAAGCCTCCACTATAAAGTGCGAAGACAAATGTAAATAACGTTCAAAATCAAACCCAAAACGCTTAAAGTATTTATTTTTTTTGGAAGTAGGCTAGGACAAACAAATTGAAAGAGTTTACAGCACTAATAGATATATATATTGAATCCCTGCCATTCATCTGCTACACAGATGGCAGGACTCCAGTGAGCCAGAGATTAATTGAAAGTGACTCGTTACTCTGACTGGACCCATTCTAAGTGAGTCACAGTTCAATGTGAGTCAAGACGGCCAGTTAGAAAAGAAAAACTAAATTAAATAAAGTTATTTATTCCAGGATGGATGATGAAACTCAGGCTTGATTCAGACAGAATTAACCTCCCTGTTTATTCACATTTATGTCTAATCTCAACTTTTCCAGACTATAGTTTCCAGAGTTTTTTCTTTTAAGCGATACAAAGGTTCACTACAAAATGGCTGCTGATGGAATATCAATTATCCATCCATCCATTTATCCACAGATGGATGCAGGAGAAGTGGGACAGGACAGAAACAGGTGATGATAATTAGATAAACAGGAGGATGGAGAAACAGTTGAAAGGATGGAAGAAAAAAATGGACAGACAGACCTGGACAAGCAAGTACTGACAGGTGGCTGGATGGAGAAAACATCAAATTAACTGGCAATAAAGTCCTAAAAACATTAGAAAACACCCCCCCCCCCCCCCCCCCCCTTCACACTGGGAAGGGACCCTGAAATAAACTTCACCTCCGTTTTCCAACAGTTTCTGGTTTTGACTGCCAACAAATCTCCTGCAGGACGATCTTTAGGTCTTCCCAACATGTTTCTGTCCGTCTCCTGAGCAAAGACAGGGAAACTGAAGGAAAGACCACGACTCAGCATGTTCTCAGCCTCACTGAGAAGTCAATCGGCTTAAAGATCAAACTGAAAACAAGCAGCAATCAAAAGACGGCTCATGATAGGCGACACCTTCTGAGTGAACATTTGTTCTTCTCGCCCCGTCAACCCAAACCAGTCTGGCTTTTTCAGAAGATCAATAAAGAACCTCCATCACTGAACACCGTCATGTTTCTGCATCGTATCCTCCTGAGATCATCTGCTCATCAGCAGGGGAGCTGCTTGGCTTTCTTCACTCAGTGAGGGGAAAAAACAGAATTAAAGCACCTAATTGACACCTCAAGTCGTTAAAAAAAAAAAAACACCATATAACCATAAAGCTGTTGTATTCTCTGAAATGTTTCTACTGTTAAAAGGTTTAAAACATGCAGACGTGCTAAAATGGACCAAGAAGCAGAAACAATGAATGTTTTGGTGATAATGCTGGCAGTCAGCTGAATTTACAGTTTTCTGCAGGCATTTTGGTCCTAGCTATGGGGGGGGGGGGGGGGGGGGATGGGTAGACCCCAGACTGCCCCTCCACCCAATGCTGTGACCCAGGGAGGGGGGGGGGGGTAAATGTAGGTCAGTGGTCGGGGGCAGTGCCTGTGCAGCTCTGTTGCTGCAGCTCTGTAGTCTCCTGCAGGCTGACCAGAGACAACATGCAGCAGAGTGTCTGCAGAGCGTTCAAACCGAGCTGGGCTGTGTACATAATCCTGTTCAGTATTCATAGAAATCTGGGCTGACTTTTGTAGAGGAATAACCCAAATGCAGGCTTCCATTAATATTATGTTAATTTGCAGAGTTAAACCCCTCCTTCGTCTGAAAACTACACTCGCTCAGCTCGTATATGCCAGAGCAGGACGGCTGCAGAGGAGCAGGACGGCTGCAGAGGAGCAGGGCGGCTGCAGAGAAGCAGGGCGGCTGCAGAGGAGCAGGGCGGCTGCAGAGGAGCAGGGCGGCTGCAGAGAAGCAGGGCGGCTGCAGAGGAGCAGGGCGGCTGCAGAGGAGCAGGACGGCTGCAGAGGAGCAGGGCGGCTGCAGAGGAGCAGGACGGCTGCAGAGGAGCAGGACGGCTGCAGAGGAGCAGGACGGCTGCAGAGGAGCAGGACGGCTGCAGAGGAGCAGGACGGCTGCAGAGGAGCAGGACGGCTGCAGAGGAGCAGGACGGCTGCAGAGGAGCAGGACGGCTGCAGAGGAGCAGGAAGGCTGCAGAGGAGCAGGACGGCTGCAGAGGAGCAGGGCGGCTGCAGAGAAGCAGGGCGGCTGCAGAGGAGCAGGGCGGCTGCAGAGGAGCAGGGCGGCTGCAGAGGAGCAGGGCGGCTGCAGAGGAGCAGGACGGCTGCAGAGGAGCAGGACGGCTGCAGAGGAGCAGGACGGCTGCAGAGGAGCAGGACGGCTGCAGAGGAGCAGGACGGCTGCAGAGGAGCAGGACGGCTGCAGAGGAGCAGGGCGGCTGCAGAGGAGCAGGGCGGCTGCAGAGGAGCAGGGCGGCTGCAGAGGAGCAGGGCGGCTGCAGAGGAGCAGGGCGGCTGCAGAGGAGCGGGGCGGCCAGATTAATGCAGACTGATGACGGAGGATATGCCAGCAGCGTGAAACGCCACACATCACATGAGCTCAGCGGGAGGCTTTCATGGTCAGCAAGAAAGAGGCCCAGTAAGTGGAGCTAAAAACAAAAAGCAAGCGTGGATCTCCCAGACAGGAAATGTATTTAGTCGGGTTGAGCAGAGCTCCTGTGTAGAAGTGAGATTATCGTAAAAAGCTACGAAGGGATACTAAATAACTCCTGAATTCAGACTAACTTCCAGTTTTCATGGGAACGCTGTCCTGATCATCAAACTCTAGGCTACTGGACACACACACTAAACTTTGTCAGTTCCCTGTTTATTTCCAGTCAAATTAACGGGAAATAAATACTTTGAAACAACAATCCTCAGACAAACCTACTGAGCCACAACAACCTAGAAATCCTAGTGGTTATGTTTCACCTGGACAATTATTATTGCCACAATTCATGCTTTCATTTACACGATTATATGCAAAAACTCAAAGTGTCAACAGTTTGGACCTACAGGATAAAAAGGGTAAATATTAGGGCTGCACATTATATTTAAAATTATATTTAAAATTTAACGTGGAGCAGATCCTCTCACCAGATCCTCCAACTTCCTACCAGAGTCCAGAACAGCCTGTCTGCTAGTCAGTTTAGTTCTTTACATTAATTTAAAGCTAATAATACGCAGGTCTGGGATGGAGTGGCGCTCTGAGCCGGACCAACTTCATCTGTTCTCAAACCAAACATTTCAGCAAAGAACCGCCGTCCAGACGATCCGTTTGATTTAAACTGTATTTCTCTACCCGGCTTATTAAGAATCAGAGCTTTTCTAAACGAACACCCAAAATAATTTAACATTCTGACCATGAAAGGCCGCGCCGCCACAATAAGGCAGGCCTGTTAGCCGCTTTAAGGACACATGTCTGATTAATAAATCATTGAATTGATTTTTTGGGGCGTGCTCGTCTGGTCCGCTGTGGTGTTGAAAGGTGGGGGGGGGGGGGCAGCTTTTAATGCAAATGAGGAGTTTTCAGCAAATAAATCCAAAGGCAGATCACAAACAAACCCAATTTAATGAAATGATGCCTTTAAACCAATCACCTAATTTATTGACTTTTAATGCATTGAAGGCATGAAACCAGTAAAACAGCAGCTAAATCCTGCTGAGACCACTAAATGTTAGCGTCCACTCAGACGTTAAGGTGTGGGAAGCAGCAGACTGTCTGCCACCAGCATTAACCCTTTAAACGCTCCAATAAAGCTTGACCTAACGGCCTCTTTGAGGAGGCAGCAGGATATTCTTTGAGCGCTGCCGTGTCTCCGGTTCCTCCAGGGAGTCAGAGTTTCCTGCCAATCAGGGAGACGCATGTGGTCAGGGCCTCAGAGACGATTCCAGCCAGGACTCCTTTAAACGCGCAGCACTAAGAATTTAACAGGAGGAGAGATGGACCAATGATGCACGTTCAGTGATTCCTGCAATCGGCTCGTTGCTCAGGTCTCAGACGTTCTCATCATCCTGACTCCTTATTTTTCCTCATTTAGAAATAACTGACATAAAGAAGCCGGCAGCAAACCTGAAAGATTTAGATCACTGTTGACCGTTTGGAGGATTTAAAGGACTTAATATTAGCAGACTGAAGATTCCCTAAAAACCAACAAGTCTCCAGCCGTGTTGCCTCTGCTCTGCAGGTTTACGTCATGCTAACCGTGGTTAGACGCTCGGCTCCACTAAGCTCCGCCTCCTGCGCCGCCAGGATGGGTGTCAGGATAAAGTCACTGCTGGGCTGGTTTCCCTCATTCTGCCAAAGGCAGCAGGTAATAATGCAAGGCGTGCCACGCCGTCCAGACGCATCAAACAGCTGTGTGCGTCGAGCCGCCAGCCTTCACAGCACATCATGCTGCAGACGAGCAGAAAGACCCGCTTTCTTTATTAACTCTGGGCTCATCTCAAAGGTCATCCAGTTAAAAAGCGCCGGGGAAGAATTAGTAAACCCAGCAGGACTGCTGTCGTTTCTCTTTTTCTATATAAAGACGCTTTTCTTTTCCTCTTTGACTTCAAACCTGGGAAGTACCGCGGTTCTAAGACAGATCCAGCAAAAAATAAAAAAAGTAGCACTTCTGTGTTCTTTAACCTTGTTTTACTGAGCAGAGGGGCTGAAGTAGGATTCTACAGCGCTGAGGGAAAAACTAAAATGACAAAACGATGTGTAAAGTTAAAATTTGTGGTCATGGGGGTAAAATAATAAATGAAATTCAAGAATTCTTCTTTAATTCCAAAGGGAAATTAAAGGTTTTTCTCAACAGGTTGTTGCTGAGACGCCTGCAGCGGTCCGTTTCCAGCGGTTCTGGAGAAACCTGCAGCTGATGGACGTGTCCCTGAACCAGCGGCCTGTCCAGCATGGAGAAAAGCTCTGCAGTCAGCTTATACTGCAGTCAGCTGTGGTGAAGCACAGGCGCTCTGCTCTGCCTGAAGACCAGAACATTTACAGAACAATCCCATAATCACGGCCCGTAGCCGGGAATCACACCACAGACCTTTTTACTGCAGACCTTATGCAACTTAAACAATGAGTACAGAGAATTCAATTCTTCTTTAAATCTGACGTGCCACTGTTTCTGTAGTTACAAACGCGACACTTGATCAAGTTCTCCAATTTAAATCAAGCTTCCATCATTTTTCTTGAGCTCTCGTCTTTTAACTCAGTTTTTTATGTTTAGACATTGTAACTGAAACATTACCAGAAATAAAAGCACGCTCTAAAGTCAGAGCAGCACTTTTTAAAATCATACAAAGCTAATCCTTAGAGTATTAACCCGCAGGCAAATTTAGATTTAAAATTACTTTTTAGTTGGTGTCTGCTAAGAAAAAAAGGTTTTATAAAAACGTTAAAGAAATGTTGGGGATCAAAATGTGTATTAGTCTATATTGCATTTAATATTGGTAGATCAAAAATATTCATCTAGTTCTCAATAACCAACAGAAAAGCCTTTATGGGCATTAAAGCAATCAAACTAGCATTTAGTATGTTTTCACAGATTTATCCTTGATGAAGTCCAAGTCTTCAAAAGTGGAAGGTCTCTTTGCCATCACCCTAATTTTAGCTCCTTCATTCAAGCACAGACTCTGGCTGGCCCGCTCCTAAACCTCACCACCGTGTATGAAAGTTGCTTTATAAAGAACTTAACTCATTAAAAGTTACACAGAATAAAACATAAAATCAGAAAAGAAAAGAAGGAAAAACAATGAGATTTCTGTAAGCCTTAATCTACCAGGGCTGTGAATGTTATGAGGTTTAACTTTATACATGCATTGTGTTAGTGCACTCCTAATTTTTATTAATCCATTTATTTTATTTAAGCTTCAGCTTCATGTCTGTTAATACGCGACTGATAAAAATATTCTTTGCACCCAACAGTTGCCTCAAGCCAATAAAGAAAATCTGTTACTTAAATAGAAAAGTTTTTTTTTTTTTAAAGAAAAGTGAACGTTTGACAGCAGAAATACCTTTAAACACTTTTCTTCGTCTAAAAGCCTGATCTGAACACTCCATTCTGCGAGAGCAACTGGATCCAGGCACTGGAGCGGAACCAGAAACTCTGGGCCGGAACCAGAAACTCTGGGCCGTCACGTAAAGCTGCCCGATCGTCTCCGTTACCAGAGCGGCCTGGTGAGGCGGCCGCAGCAGGAGATTATTATTATTATAGATTATTACCAGAACTTTGTCATAAATAACCAGAACTTTGTCATAAATAACCAGAACCGCCAAAGATGCGTTTCCATCTTAGGTCTGCTCTGCGCTCTGAGCAGTTTTAACCTGAAACATTTACACGTGGCTTCAGTCATTCACGCTACTTTCCACACAAAGACACCCAGAAGCTAAATATCCTCTTCACCCACAAATTATAAACCCTTCCTTCAACATTTCTCCATTTTTTTTTAAACTAGGATAAACCCAGAGCGAGCCATGATGAAAATATCAACCCCTCCATCCTGCAGTCAAACCTCCAAAGAGGGACAATAACCATCCATGGATTACTGAAAGCAGCACATCATGGCCGCAGTAATCACCGTCCTCTCACATGCACCAGCAGTGGGGGGGGGGGGGGGGTTTCCGGTCCCGTATCCTTGTTCCGGTAAATAGACCGTACCCGTTTGAAAGAGGTCTCCCAGACGGCCGACTCAGCAGTTTCTGCGGTGGATCCACAGTTTACCCGGAGGCGGCTAAACGTTAGAGTTTGTCGGCGGGGAATGGTGTTTATGTTATTTCTGGCTAAAGCTAAAGGATAAAAAGGCTAGCACATCGAGGAAGTTCAGGGACTGCGTGTGTCGTCTATGGTTCTACATACGACCAGAGAAAATTAAACGTTAATTTAATTTAATTCAGAGAGCCATGAACGCCAGAGAAAAGCCGACTGTCCATGTATCTACCGTCTCCATCGACTGCCAGAGGACGAAGAGGCAAAAATTAAATGCCTTAAAAATCTAAACCTCAAAAAGCCTCCAAAGACCACGTTTGTTCTTTTTATTCTGTTGAGAAAAGTTCATCAGACGACGACCCTCATCCAGCGGCGCTATTGGCTACGACAGACCATGGTCAGGTGAGTCCAGATAAATGCAGGTATGTTAAATACTTTAAAGTTAGGTTTGTCCTGTGATACGACTAAAGCTACAAGGCCAGAGGTTTTATAAAAGCATTTCCCTAAAACTACTTGACTGTTCAGAGAGTTTAGCAGAAAGCTACAAACAAGGACCTACAGTCATTAGTAAGCCAGTATTACTGTAAGTTATGGCTCCATCTGCATTGATTCTGTCCATCAGAGGTTTACGGTGGGAAGTGTAGTGATGATACATTAATTACTCAGAGCTCAGGGTTTCTACAGTTTTTACATCGTGGAGATCAGGTCATGGCAGACCGTGGTTTCACAACTAGAGATCTACTGGATTAGAGGAAGGTGCGTTTTGTTGTGGGCCCACGTCCTGCGCCTAGCCGCAGGCTAACTTTAGACGCTAAGTCAGGCTAATTAATGCGTAGCACCCGGCTAAAAACAGGAGACAGGAGCTCCTCACACCATCCCGTCCCGTTTCATGCAGAGATGAACGTGTTCTCCGCTTCAGGGGGGTCAGGGGGGGGGGGGGGGGGGGGGGGGGGGGGTCAGTGTGTAGATGTTTTACAGAAGAACCAGCGTAAGAAGTCGTGTAGCGGTGTCGTTTTCTTTTTAGTAAGTCAGAGATTTTTCCTCTAGTCAGCGCTGAAGGGAGAAGCAGATTAAGAAAGCCAGACGTTTATCAAAACTCTTTATCCACATTGCTCCACGCATGGAAACCTGCTCAATCAAACTGCCTATTAGGTTACAAACTTACATTTTCCAAATTTCTTTGACGTTTCATTTATGGCATCTATGGCTGGATGAGAGGAAGAAAGGATGAAAGGAAAAGCGATGGAAGGACGGGAGGCTATGATGAACAGACGAACCGATGGATCAATATTATGGAGCGATGGATGGAAGTGGTTGGAGACACCCGGTTCTAGAAATTAATGCATTTATTCGTGGACAATGGGACAGGACATGGAGGGAAAACATTATTTCCATACTCCTACCTTCCCCATCCTTATAATAAAAAGGGAAAACTGTTAAATCAATTCCATGCTTTGCCTGATCCTGCATGATCCCTCATTGGTGCAACTCTAGATTAAAATATCCTGAAAAAATGTTCATGTGTCAAACTAGGGCCAAGGATAAAAAGCAAAGTCCTCATTTACAGAAATAATCTGTTTTAGGCAGATTAAATGACAACCATCCAGCGTGAGAATGTTGATTTAAATAAGTAGATCCCTGACTGTGTGCAGGCTTATCAACATGTCTGCTGTCAAAAAGCTGCAGGGATGAGTGCATATAGTGTTTTTTATTTTTAACAGCTGCATACGCCCGGCCACATGAAAGAGGAAGTTCATAAGCACTAAAAACCAGCTCACATGTCACAAAACTCTCCTCCACTGTTTATATGTGTTAGTTTTATCTCTCTGCAGGTGTCCAGGTCACCTTTCCCTCCTTTACCAACCCTGATGGCTGGAAGACCCTCATCCTGACCTGCTGCTGGGAGACATGCTCTGGTTCTGCTTCTGGTTCTGCTTCTGGTTCTGGTTCTTTGCTTTCTTTGTGTTGGCACCAGTTCCGCACCAAAAACCCCAACAGCATCAGAACCAGTCCACCAGGGAGGACCCCCCCCCGGTAGGACCATCATGTTGGGCATAACGCAGCACCACTCACCTCCCCAGCTCGTCTCCGATTTCATAAAATTCCTCCACATTGTCCGGGTTGAAAACAGTCATGTTGGCCGGGGCTCTCCCTCCGGTCCTCCGGTTCTCCGGTGCTCCGGGCGGCTCTGACCGGCTCCACCGGCCGCTCCACGGCTCCGTCCCTACCAGCGGCAGCCTCTGGTCGGGGCCGGGTGGCGGACGCCGCTCCTCCACATCATCTTCATCATCATCTTCATCATAGATGGGGGGTTATTTTATTTTCCTGGAGCAAAGAACCAGGACAGAGAGGTGAGCTCTCTAGGAGGCAACAATGGGAACCCTTAAAGGGCTGATGGACCTGCAGCGACGTCACCATTCCCCCCCCTACTGCCCCCCCATCGGTTCATCTTTATTTCTTTAATCATTGCATAAGAAGGCAGACAGCTGTGCAGACAGATGTGCAGCCGTCCGGACCGGAAAACAAACGGCACGCTTGGCGTAACCATGGGAAACCGGCCAGGCTCCGCTCCCTCCCCGTTCCCCGGTTCGAGTCCGGCCAAGGGGAGGCAAACGGCTGCCGATCCGACCCGGACAGGTGTCCAACCCGGGGGGGGAAATAACTCTAAACCGTGTCATAAAATCATTTAAAACAGTTTAGCCGTTCCCTAATTAAAGCAGCTCCCCGCTAACGTTACATTCTCTGCAGTCCGACAAATCAACATAAAACGCTAAGCTACCGTCACCGCCCCTCTTTTATTTTAAGACCCAAAAACTGGGAGAAATCGGACGGAAAACGGGGCAAAGGGTCTTACGGTGTTCCGGTTCGAGTCCCGTTGCTGAACGAAGTAGAGATTTCAGGCGTTTGGTGGGAGGCGGTGACCCCCCCGGCTCACGGAAGACAAATGCGGCTGGAACGGGAGAAATCAACGTTAACAATGTACAGGCGATCTTCTCCTGGTGATGCCTTCAGGTTCCGTGGTAAACACGGCGACTGGGGGACAGCGGGTTGACTGCAAAGCGCGGATGCTTCGCGTGAACAAACCTTTACTAAGTAGTTACAATAATGAAACTGCTCAGTATAGTCCTGACAGTTGTTCATGGAAATTACAAAGAGTCGGTGTGTTCAGAAAGGATATTGCGCCAAGTAAACTGCTTGGAAAAATTAGAAAATCTGAGTCTTTTGTGGATCCGTAAACGCGCCACAGCTTTACCGGCTGTAGTAACACGTTTAGCCGCAGGAGGGCAGCAGATATTTCACTTTTACTGCATTAGATGGAACCTGAACAGAAATATGCTTTCTCTTTTTTTAATGTATTATCATTAACTGGTTGATTAGATTAGTTGATTAGAAATTTATATATAAAAAAACAGAGAGAAAATTGTGTGTTTATATTTATTAGATACAAAAAGAAAACTTATTAGTTAGATAAGAATTTTTGTTTATGGATGGTGTAAAAGAGATGAGCAGAAATTCAAATGTGTTTTATCTCCAAATCGTTTCCTATTACAACATGAAATTAATTTTAGTTTTTAATTTTAAAGTCAATGCTGTTTTCTTATGCACCAAACAGCTAATAAAATGCTGCACCAGCAAAATATCTGTCAATCCATCCATTCACTGTCTTGCACCTCAGATCGGGCTGCAGTGGTAACATGACCAGTAGGAAACCAGTAGGAACTCACATATCCCTCTCTCTAGCCTTTCTCTGACCTTATCTCTATATTTTTGTTCATTAAACTATAGATATGTTCATTAAGAAACTTCTGTCCCTTCCTTAATTCATTGTTTCCATTCTTTCTTTTATCCTTTCTTTCCATTTTTGTGTCCCTCCCTCATCATTTACCTCCTTCTTCTGTCCTTCCTTCATGTGTCATTTTGTTAATCTTTCCTTTCAATTCCATTCATTTTTCCTAATTTATTTATATAGCGCCAGTTCACAACACGTCATCTTAAGACACTTTAGAAAGTCAAATCAATAAACTGCTCCTGACAGATTCATCAAAAACTTCTCAATCTAAGGAAAGCCAGCAGGTTGCATCAAGTCTCTCCAAGCAGCATTCACTCCTCCTGAAAGAGCGTAGAGCCACAGTGGACAGTCGTCTGCATTGTTGATGGCTTTGCAGCAATCCCTCATACTGAGCATGCATGAAGCGACAGTGGAGAGGAAAACTCCCCTTTAACAGGGAGGAGAACCTCCAGCAGAACCAGAACCAGGCTCAGTGTGAACGCTCATCTTTGCAGCAATCCCTCATACTCAGCATGCATTGTATGGGGGATTTCATATGGTATTCTTCATGATCTATACTTTGAACCTGCCCGCTGTAGAAATATCTGCCTTAAATTCAAAGTGAACTGTCCTAATTTAAATGGGCACAAATGATGGAAAATAAATAATAATAAAAATATGTAGGAATGCTGTGGTAGGGTCTTCTACAGCAAATTGGCTGCAGGGATTGGATCAGATCAAGAGCAATCCATGCATCCCTATAAAAAGGAAAGCCATCAGTAGATGAATCTAGACCAGATGATGGAGAGTGATGCAAGTTTTGTCTCCTGGGGGACAATCTGAAGAAGCCTCAGGAAAGAGATGAGCAGTTGTCCTGCTGTGAGGAGGATCATCGCTATCAGGTTCATCGTGAACCAGATGGGAGGCAAGTCCCGGTGCCTGGGTAAAGCAATTTCCCAGATCACAATCTGGTTTTGGTGCCATGGAATTCATTTGGGATAATAGTACGTATTTTTGTTAAGAATATGAGGAAAATGTGGCTAAAATGTAAAACATAAAGTTTATACCCACAGCTCTCAGCGTGGCACTGTGGGCTGCCTTTAGTAGAACCAGAATTTCTTTGTTTTATTTGCATGGGTATTAATGTGCCACCTGAGATGTATTCAGCAGCAGCAACATGTCTTCATTTACCCCAAATGAAGCAATGTTCAATTTGCAAGTGAAAAAATCTGTGGGATTAGTTGATTAATATGCTCAATACTGTGTGCTAACTGCTTTTAGCTATAGCAGCTAATTAGAGTATGTCAGTGCCTTTTGTTCCCTGTAGCAACATTTTCTCTGGAGGTGGTTCTATAGCATCGTGTCTGGGAAATATTTGAAGCAACTTTCCAAAAAAGTAAAGAACAAAGCAACTGGACTTGTTTCCGAAGTTTGAAGACGTTTCTCTTCCTCTCCAGGAAGCTTTTTCACTTCAAAATGTCTGGAGTAATGTGGAGTACCAAGCTTTATACTACTGCCCAACAAAGGCCTTGTAATGGCTTAGATAACATGCAAAGCAACCTTAAACAGAGATGGAGGACTCTTAAAAGCTTATAACACAGCTATAGGATTAATTCTGGCCAATCATCACTTTAACTCTCACCCTCATATGGGTGATGAAAACATTGTTCCTTTAAGCCAATAACGACCCTAACGACTCCTCGTTACAGAGGAGTGGACCAGTTTCTGTTCAATCTGATGGTTTAATGGTTTTAACGACCGCCCATTACTAAGGGGCGGACCTGTTTCTGTTGAATCTGCATGTTATCTAAGCCATTACAGGCCTTTGTTAGGCAGTAGTATAAAGCTTGGTACTCATCATTACTCCAGACTTTTTCCTGGAGAGGAAGAGAAACATCTTCTACTACGGAAAACAAGTCCAGTTGCTTGTTTTTTACCTTTTTTTGGAATGACCATGACCTGATGACTGAGAATCTTCACCAGCATCTGAAGCAACGTAAATCATAAAAAAGCATGTCAACAGTTTTTTACCCTGGCTATCTACAAGGTTAATTAGGAAAGCGACCATGTAGGATTTTTTGGTGGCGGTTTGAGAGAAACCTCCAGATTTTACTCAGAACTTGCAGATCAGTGGTTGTGTTCAGGGATTGGCCTAAAACCTGTAGGCTGCCTTAAGTTGACATATAAGTTACTTTTATGAAACATTCAAGGATCCTCCAGGGATGTGGCTGGAACTGAAAGGTTTCTTTAGGGTAACTTACAAGTTACTTTAATAGACTTACCTTGAAATTTAAGGTTACTTTAACAGACTTGCCAAGAACCTACAAGTTACTTTAAGAGGACATAGAAGTTACTTTGGTGAAACCTAAAAGTTAATATTAGAAAAGTACTCAGAACTGACAAGTTACCTTAGGGTAACTTACACATTACTTTAATGAACTTACCCAGAACTTACAGGTTACTTCTATAGAATTCTCAAATTCACTTAAGGATGACAAACAAGTTACTTTAAGGAGCTTTCATAGAATTTATAGGTTACTTTAAGGGAGTTTTCTAGAATTTCCAGGTTACGTTAAGAGAACATAGACGTTATTTTGATGAAAGCTAATTTCAGGTATGTACTTGGAACATAAAAATCATTTTAGGGTAACTTACAAGTTTTTTTCATGAAATGCAAAGGTACTTTAAGAGAAGACACAGAATTTGTCTTCTGTAGGGGACTGTAGCAACTGTTATTTGTAAATTCACAAATTATGAATTTATTTAAAACCACAATTTTACAGACATTTAATGGACCATCTATTTCACATTTACAAATCTGCAAAGCTACTTTACTTTTTTATGTGGGGGTGCATTGTATATACTAGCTACTGTACGTTGCTAATACATTTAAAAGATTAACACATTGCTCATCTTGAAAAAACAAAACAAAGAGTTGTTTTAAGGAGCTCAGGGGAATTTAGCCGCAGGGCTGCTGCGGGGAACAGGTGAGCACTGAGCAGGTGTAGCGAGTGAAGAGGCGACTGAGGACCTCTGCTGGACGGAAGGATTAATGCAACGCCCATATGCATCATAAACTATATGTGCAGCATAAAGGTTTGAAGTTTGTAAAATACATTTGAAAACACTTTCTTATTAATATGCATTAACCTACTGATGCAAAATGTATTTTTAAACAGATAAAATTTAGATCTAAGATGTATATATTCTACTCTATATATCTTATACTCTTATACTTATATCTTGTCCTGTAATTTGTGGGTTGCCGGTTCAAAGCTCTAACCATCTCAGCCATTGTGTCCTTGGGCAAGGCATTTCACCTGCTTTGCCTGCTGTCGGTGGTCAGAGGGTCTGGTGGCACCGATTGTCTGGCAGCTTCTGCTTCAGACAATCCAATATAACTCACCACCGTCAGCGTGTGAGTGAATGAGTGATTGTAGTGTGAAAAGCTTTTTGGTCCTCAGGACTTGATGAAGCGCTGTACAAGTATAGGCCTTTTAACATTTATATGTTGCAAACAAAAATAGTTTAAATCAGGGGTGTCAAACTCATGTCTATATTGGGTCCCTTTGACATCATGAAGTCGTTAAAAAGGCTAGTTGCACCTGTATAGATGATACTTTTGATTTCATAATTTCATTTCAGTTCACATAAAAAAATTACACAGTAACATCAAATAATCACTTTTGGCCCAGTTTATCTGCAAAACATTTTTATATTGGTGTGAGTTACACCTTAAACTCATCATTCTGCGTCACTTTTTCTCTTTTTGGACATTTCTGGGTTGTTTTAATGTGTTGAAAAGCTGACATCTAGTGGCAGGATGCTGGTACTACACATGTAAAAAAATCAACATTCACTGCAGGAGGCATAGTTTTAGCCACTTTATACAATTTAAAAGTATATATGTCTCTACTTTATGACATGATATGCCTGTTTTGGCTCTTGAGGGCCGGATTCGGCCCACGGGCCTTGAGTTTGACACGTGGTTTATATAGTTTCATAGTGAGACTTTTTTCCCTATTTTGCTTCTAAGAGTCATGGAGAACAACACAAGTGGAAATTTTGGATAATCTTTCATATCTCTTTATTACAGTTAAAACATCTGAAATGTATAAAAAGATAAAAACAAAAACAATAATCAGAAGTGCAGGGGGAAAATTCAGAGGATTTTAAGTGATCATACATCTGTTGCCATCTTCATGGAAACACATGCAGCTAAAAAGCAGAAAGGCTCTGAAAAGACTTCCAATACATTCTGCCACTGTTTAGGGGCGACATTACATTAATTTCTTCTGCAGACAAGAGCCCTTTCTCATTAATATGAGTTTCATCCTTGAACAGGAATGGTATAAATGCTCATAAGCATAAGTATTACATCTGTTAGCTGCCATGATAAAGGTCAAATTGTCAGCATCCAGCACAGGTTTGCAGCACAAAATCCAAAATAATAAAAGCCTTTGTATGTTTGCTCTGAATTGAAACCTCTGCTTTCATGAAGGGCACTTAATGGCTGATAATCACCTGGGTTGCAATCACTACTTTGATTTCCAGCATCAAATCTTCCTCTGTTTAACCATAAATAGTCAACTATAACATATAACGCTTTAAATATCTTTGGTTTGTCACAAATGATGAAGTTTGCATGTTCAAAGGCCTTTGGGGCATCAATCACAAAAAGTACAAAAAGCCCAACTTTATCTCTGTCGATTAAAGTTGGCCATAAAAAAAAAAACAGATTAAGTTGCTTATAAAATGCGTATAAAATTTGTCTCACTGAATATTTATTTGTGTAAATATTAAACTGTTATTAATATTAAATGTTTAATATTTGTTCGTCAACTGAGCTGCAGATAACATCCTGGATTTGATCAAACAAACCCATTATCATCATCTCCAGGTTGCAAAGTATTAAAATAATTCTCTTAATAATATCAAAGCATGCAGGCGATGAAGATAAACAGCATTTTTTCCCCATAAAAACATCCAGCAGCAGAACAACAAGGACGAGCAACAGAACCGATACCTTCAGACAAACTTTAACTGCAATGAAACAAACAGAAACGTGATCAACTTCACGATGGGAAGTTTTAAAACAAATAGTTTCAGCATCTTTTTTAGTTTTTTTGCTGTAGTCGCCAGTTTGAAAGCACCAACACCCGGAAAGGTGACAACTCTGACTCAAAAAGTGACGCTAAACAGATAAACAGCTGATCCAGTCGTGTTTGTAGTGTGTCAGAATGAGCGACATATTCATGAGGATTTATGGTCTCATCACACATGAAGCAGCGACGACGAGCAGTTTTAGTGCTGCTTTTAACAGGATCTGAATCAGAAACGTCCACACGGCCCACATGCATGAGCTAAAACAGCAAAACAAGGAAACGCTTCCGTTACCGGCCCAAAGTTATGCTCTGAACTTCTAATGAACGTCTGCAAAGGGAATGTTTCAACAAAGTCATTTTTCTAAGATGGAAAACAAAAAATGAAAATCAAACAGTCTGCAGTTCTTTTTGGTTTTAGGTTCATATTTTTTCCTTTTTGGAAATAATAAATGAAATGCTAAATCACATGTAGGACATACAGTGATGGTAAAAATAAAATACACCGTCTTTTTAATTCTCGGGTTTTACTTAGCAGGACATGATGTAGCTGATCTGTCTTTTCCCAAAGTCAGAACGACAGACAACTGATTTATTGAACAAGGGTAAATTCTAATATGGAACAACTGCATGGAAAAAAAATTAACACATGCCATGGTATAACACTAATAAATCTCAATAGTCATTTTATGATTTAATCAGTTTTTCACGTTGATTCTTCTTTTTTACTAATACTCAGACTCCAAATTCTCCGTGTTCACGTACACAAACGTCCGACTGACGGAGCAACTACGTTTGTTATTCTAATTAATGAGAACGGTTCCACGTTCTCACCGCCAGCAGAAAAAATACGAAACAACGATTTTCTGCTCCGTTCTGATCCGTCTGGCTCCATAATTGCAATAGTAGCATAGGATAAATAGGAAAAAGAACGTCAACAACCTCCGATTTGTCAAAGTTAAATGTTGTAGATCGTTAACCGCAAAATCTTTTTTTTATATTCACAATAAAATGAACTGTTTTACTTAAATATCGGATGCAAACCACCCTTATTAGACCAAATAAAGAAGCAAATTTGTCATTTCGTCCTTTAACTTTAATCGTGATAATGTTCTCCAAATAGATTAGCATTGTGCTTATAATGAGGTTAATGGCGCATGCGCTCCTCAGGCTCCTGGGAACTGTGGAGCGGAGACGGAGCGACCACAAAGTCAGCTTTGCTTTTCACGGACTCACAGAGGCGGTGTGGAACGGAGCGGAGGATGAGGAGTTACGGCTTCAGTGGCTGCGGTTCTTTGAGGTCTGCAGACATTAGGGGTTTAATCAGGCCAGGTCTGGACTTTAACCTGCTCATTGCAACACTTTGTCCTTCCTCTCAGTAGCTCTGCTGGACCAAGCCTCAGCTGTTGGACAGACGGCCGAACATTTCCCTCCGACACGTTTAGACGACTCAACGACTGCAAGGGTCCTCAGCTACTGAAACTGCAAATAATAATAATAATTAAAAAGTCTCGACCGCCGTGCTCAACACTTGGTTTAAGCTGTGTTGGTTTTATGCAAGCATGGCGCTCTGCATTAACGTTGCTTTGAGCCCAAAGGTCCAAAGGTCCAAACGTGTGTGGTGGTTCGCTCAGATGCAGCTTTGCAAACTTTTTAGACCAGAATGTTCACATTTTGGACAAAGAAGACAGATGGTTTGAAAGGGGTGTGAAGGAAGCCATCTACGTTAAGAGAGAGAAACCAACCTTAAACAGTGGAGGAGGCCTTAGGTTCCAACTCTCATAAACTTACAACACAGCTATAGGATTAATTCCAGCCAATCATCACCTTAACTCTCACCCTCATTCAGGTGATCAAAACATTGTTCCTTTAAGCCAATAACGACCCTAACGACTCCTCGTTACAGAGGAGTGGACCTGTTTCTGTCCAACCTGCTGGCTTAATGGCTTTAACGACCGTCCATTACTAAGGGGGGGGGGGCTGTTTCGATTAAATCTGCATGTTATCTAAACCATTACAGGCCTTTGTTTGCCAGTAGTATAAAGTTTGTTACTCCACATTACTCCAGACTTTTTGAATTGAGAAAGCTTCCTGGAGAGGAAGAGAAACGTCTTCAACTACGGAAAACAAGTCCAGTTGCTTTGTTTACCTTTTTTTTGGAATAGAGAGAAAGGATTTTTTGGGGAAAACATCACATCGAGGCATCTATGTTTATTCCTTTTTTAATTGTCCTGCCATGAACTTTACCATTTAAGAGTTGCTAAATTGATTTCAAGAGAATCAGAAATGGCCTGAGAACCCGCTGAAGATTCATGGGCACCAACGATTGATTCTTTAATTGATAATAAGCATCTTTATTTGTCACTGCAGCCTTTGTTGTGCTGTCCTCAGCATTTAAGCCGTCCATAAGGAGCCAGCAGCTGCCACTGCGTGACGCCCAGGGAGCATTCTGGGGTCTTGCTCAGGGACCCAAGGTGGCAGGCTGCAGGTTTCAAACCAGCAGCCTTTCAGGAAACCAGCGCCCAGCTCTAAACCACAAGGACAACACTCCCTGATTGATGTCTTTCTGTGTCAATCCACACCTGTGTGATGATCAGTTTATTAAGAGCCTGAATTAGCAGCTCCTCCTGCTCCTTTTAGGTATAATAGAAGCCTGAAGGCTCTATTTGGTTCTTTTCTACAGTTTTATTTCACCGTTTTGCTTTGTTGATTTCGTCTTTGTTCATAAATAACGACAGTGAGGACCTGGTGAGTGTTTGTCTCACGACAACTTCGACCAAATTATTTTTTAATATGTCCTGTCAGGTCCACCTCTGGAACTAGGGTGTACTTTCTTTTTAGAAAGGCTGTCTGCTTCCATATGTTACCAAACATTCACACTCATTGTTCTTAAAAATACTGAAATAGTTTTTTTTGTGAAAAGCGTGGTCTCCTAACCGGTTCTTCTCTACCTGCAGCATGAAGCGGCTCATGGTGTGAGAAACCATGAAGCTTCTCAAATTCATTTGTAAATTTGTAATAATTAAAAACAATCATTAGATTCATGTCCAAATGCATTTTTTTTAAAAACCCTCAGAAGAAGGTAAATTGGGCCCTGACTGTAGAAAAAGAATAGCAGGAGAATAAAATGTGCTTGTTTTAACTTTCCTACCAGACAGAGACAGTAAAGGGAAGAGTGCAGTACTGAAAGCTTCCTCTGAGGGGCGCTGCTCTGCCTCTGGACTCCCAGGATCATAAATGTCTGGGCAGCCTGTAAACATGATCACACCGTGTCTCCCAACACTTCACCTCCTTCGCTGCTCGGCTTGTCCTCCTGGAGGCTCGCTGCCGTGTTTCTGTCTCTGGTAGCTCCTCATCTGTCCTGTTCACCCGGAGCTCTGATGGCAGGAAGTCAGTTACCGTCACATCCTGCTGCCGTTCCTTCTAGTCAAACTCTTGTCTGCGTCAAAAACAAAAAGCTGAGCTGGGAAAACCCGAGCGTCCAGTCTGTCCTGCAGAACTCCTGCTGCTTTTAGTCGCTGCATCACAGCGGGGGGTCGGTCATCGTCCGGTACATCTGCAGCGAAGTCACCTCCACGTCCGCCACCTTGGGGTTCTGCGGGCGCCCCGTGGGGCTGTACCCCGCCGACCGCCCCATGGGGCTGAACCCGGTGGTGGTGCGCCCCACCTGGGGGAAACCTGAAGACCACGAAACGGCGGGGCGTCGCAGGAAGCGACCGGACGTCACCAGGTCCCCGTAGCCCTGCGCGTGCGAGAAGGCGTAGCCGGAGCGGCGGGAGCTGGTGCGGCGGATACGGGCGCGCCGAGGAGGAGGCGGGGGGGTCGCTCTGGCCTGCCTCACCTTGAACATCACCTGAAAGGTAAAGAGGCCTGCAATAACCCTAAGGTCTAAAAAAGGACATTCAATAGAAACATCATAGAAATAAAAGAGTTTTAGCTAAATGTTATTATTCATTCAGTGAGAGCAAAAGGTGATTTATATCATGTGTTACTTGTGCTGCGCCATACCCATAATGCATTGAGCAAAATCTAAACTTGTCAATAAAAGGTAAAACTGAAGGCAACCGGATGCTTTTCCTGCAACTTAACAACGTCTTCTTCTTGAGCTCGTAGTTAAAGTACGGTGCGCTCAATCTGCCAGAAACGTCTGATTCTGACAGATTTACATCCCTGACTGGAAGCTCATGTCAGTAATGCACATTTCCCCGAATAAATGAATAAATGATTAAATGAAGTGAAGCAAGGGAGACGTTTCAGGCAAATTACATGCCAGGAGTGCAGCTCTCCCTGTGTGAGCGTGCAGAGTTCGCTGTACCTTGTCATTGATGGTGGGGCAGAGCTGAATCAACAGGAAGCGGTAGGTAACCACGGGAAGGACGCACAGGATGGAGGTGAGGACGATCGTCAGCCACACGTTGGGCTGGTTCAGAGAGTTACGAGCCGTTCCTGGATCAAGAAACAGCCGACAGTAAATGTCCTCGTTCTAAAGATACAAAGTGTCACAGGATCTGAACAATTCAAAGGGCTTCTAGTTAAAGCTAAAGACAACATACGCAGAAAGTATTTACTTTATTTATAAGTTCTGTGTTACAAAATGATTTTATGTACATCAGAAAATCCCCAAAGAAAAGTTTGTCACATTATAAGCTGTCTCTCTGTCCACGGCCATGTTGCTTTTTCTGCTGTGAGACGTTTAAAGGCTGGGATATTGCAGATCAGGGCCGTTAAACTCATTTCTATATAGGGCCACTTTGGCATCATGAAGTCATTAAAAGGACTCCTTGCACCTGTATAGATGATCCTTTTGATTTCAGAATTTCATTTCAGTTCACATGGAAATCTCAGAAATGCACAGTAACATACAAGTAGCACCATTAGGCCCAGTTTATACAGTTTATCCCCAAAATAAGTTGATATTGGGGTGAGTTACACTTTAAACTCATCATTCTGCATCACTTTTGCTCTTTTTGGACATTTCTGGGTAGTTTTAATGTGCAATGGGAAAACTATGATTGCTGTTACTACACAGGTAAAAAAAAATCAACAGTTTTAGCCACTTTATACATTTAAAAGGATACCTGCCTCTACTTTATTGTACAATGTGCCTTTTTTGGCTCTTGAGGGCCGGATAAATTGCATTGACGGGCAATATATATATATATATATATATATATATATATATATATGCAGGCCTATGTTATTTATGCAATCTTTTATTTTAAACAATATTCCAATAGTTTTTGCAACTTTATTTCTAATATATTCTGTGTGAGGCTTCCAACTAAGTTTATTGTCTATAATAATCCCTAAAAATTTTCAACTTTCAATTTCAACTCCATTGATACATAAGTTTACATTGTTATGGTCCTGATTACCAGATAATACCATAAATTTAGTTTTTCCTTCATTTAACAAAACCATGTTTTCAACTCAGCTAACTCTTTTTCTATTATTTCATCCACATTTTTTTCAGAAAAAAAGAAATTTGTATTGTCAGCAAACATTACAAACTTCAAAATACTAGATACCGCAAAAATATAATTTAAATAAAGTATAAATAATTTAGGTCCCAACATTGAACCTTGAGGAAGACTAAATTTAACTATTTAATGTCTGCTGAGCACAGCCGCTTTAAAAGATCCCAAGGAATTCTGGGTTGTTGAAAGAAAAGTTTGCAGAGATGAGAGAAAACCTGAAGCGTTCACGCAGAACCTTGGCCGACCAAACTGTCAACAACAACAACAGGTTTCTGGTCCATATTATTATTAATTCTCCATCAGCCGCGTTTAAAGGTCGCTCTGCAGGTTCCTGGACGGAGCTCAGAGCCGACGGAGACTCACCTATGAAAGGGAACGCCGACGGCACGACCAGGAACATGCCGTTGCTGTACATGGTGAAGGTGACGGCGAAGTACATGGCCAGACTGCCCAAAACGAAGAAGGTGTTCACAGCCGTCCAGTAGGACATCTCCAACCCCAGCTACGGACAGGCAGGAGAAGACTTCGTCTCAAAACGATGCTCATTTAATATTATATACCTCATAATCTAAAAAAGGCTGTTCCTCCGGACCTGGATGGTGACGGCAAACAGCAGGCAGGTCTGCGTGAGCAGGGCGAAGGACTGGTAGTCGGCCAGGTCCCTGCCGTCGTCCCTCACGGTGTCCTGCAGGGCGCCGTAGGGGATGAGGAAGAGCACCAGGGAGCTGTAGCAGCTGTGGACGGCACATTTGAAGAAGGCCTTCTTGCTGAAGTACAGGTTCAGTTGGCCGGGAATGTAGAGCTGCGGATGTTGGAAACTCCACACGTCGTTAACATCCTGACCAGTAGGGGGAGACAAAGGCGACCATTAAAAGGGACTCTTGGAGGAAGTTCTCCTCAGTGTGGACCCTGTCTGTGGCGTCTCTGCGTTTCAGGCCTAGTCTTAATAATCAGTGTATAATATTTAGTTTTTTTCTTTCTTTGGCTAACGGGGACAAACATAATTATTACCTGATCAAACAGGCTCATGCCCAGAACGGGCAGAGCCGTGTACATCAGGTTGTAGAGCGTAATGAACCCCTCGTCATACACCGTCTGAAAAGGCAAAGGTAAGTTTGCATTATTCTCAGAAAGAAGATGATTATAAGCGTATCCATCACTGGTTTGGTACTCCCCCGTCTCACCTGTGCAGAGAAGCCGCAGAAGAAGGCGAACCAGATGTGAACGAAGGTGAAGGTGAAGTTCTTGTAGAAAAAGTAGCGCAGGAATTTGCACATGCGCAGGTAGGACCAGCGTCCGTGCACCAGCAGGAGGCGCTGCAGGAAGCGGAACTGGGCGAAGGAGTAGTCGCTGGACAGGACGGCCTGCATCCCCTCCTGGCCCGAGATGCCCACACCGATATGAGCCGCTGGGAAGACAGGAGCCATTTAGGATTTTTATTTTATGATTTTTATTGAGCTTTTTTCAGAACATCTACGTCTTCAATGCGACCTCACAATGAACGTATGGTTTCAAGGATGACAAAACAAAGCACAAGGCTGATGTTCTAGAACCACATATCCACCTTATTTTCCAATGCAGAAGTAACTATGGGCCCAACTTTGTTTTTTTGTGCGGCACTTCCGTTTCAGCTCCGTTCATGGAGTCTGCATGTTCTCCCTGTGCATGCGTGGGTTCTCTCCGGGTACTCCAGCTTCCTCCCACAGTCCAGAAACATCACTGTAGGTTAATTGGCTTCTTTAAATTCTCCTTAGGTGTGAATGATTGTTTGTCCAGTCTGTCTCTGTGTTGCCCTGCGACAGACTGGCTACCTGTCCAGGTGAACCCCGCCTCTCACCTGGTGAACGCTGGAGATAGACACCAGCAACCCATCCCCCCCCCCGACCCGATGAGGGATTAAGCGGGTCAGAAAATGGATGGATGGAATGATGGATGGATGGATGGATGGATGGATGGATGGATGGATGATGGATGGATGGATGGATAGAATGATGGATGGATGGATGGATGGAATGATGGATGGATGGATGGATGGATGGATGGATGGATGGATGGATGGATAGAATGATGGATGGATGGATGGATGGATGGATGGATGGATGGATGGAATGATGGATGGATGGATGGATGGATGGATGGATGGATGGATGATGGATGGATGGATGGATGGATAGAATGATGGATGGATGGATGGATGGATGGATGGAATGATGGATGGATGGATGGATGGATAGAATGATGGATGGATAGAATGATGGATGGATGGATGGATGGATGGAATGATGGATGGATGGATGGAATGATGGATGGATGGATGGATAGAATGATGGATGGATGGATGGATGGATGGATGGATGGATGGAATGATGGATGGATGGATGGAATGATGGATGGATGGATGGATGGATGGATAGAATGATGGATGGATGGATGGATGGATGGATGGGTGGATGGATGGATGGATGGACGGATGGATGGATGGATGGATGGACGGATGGAATGATGGATGGAATGATGGAATGATGGATGGATGGATGGAATGATGGATGGATGGATGATAAACTGTCGCGGCAACATTTCCTAAAATTGCAGAGTGATAGAAGTGGCAGGTCAGAGCCTCAAACTATTCCTGACAGACAGGATGACATGAAGAATTGGCCTCATATAACCAACGAGGATATTTTAACCATTTTGTGTCGTCACCTGGTGCAGACGGCGCTGCAGAGCCACTTTACTGAGGCAAACCTCCTCAGAGGAAAAGTTAGCTCGGTGTTAATAAATATCAACATGGATGAGCTGGTATCCATGGAGGCTGATGGCCGTTAAAGCCAAAGCGAGTCTGACGTTCTCTCTGCTGGATCCTGACTGAATTAACCAGATCTGCTGAGATGACCGGAGCTCTGATGCTGCGGCTCCAAGGAAAGTCCTTCAGTCACGCAGCAGCGACTTAATGAAGGTAGAATAATGACTCGTCTGATTCAGAAACATACTGGCTGTTGCCTCGTTGGGATTAGATTGCTGGTCAGTTAATTTTACAAAGAGAGCAGCGCTAAATGTTTGGGAATGAACTGATATCAGAACGTTCTGCCTACTTCCTGTTTAGGCTTGAAGTCTGAAACTGTACCAGTCTGATGTGTGGTCTCAAAACTCTTCAGCAAGCTTGTCACGTTAAAATGTAAGTTAGCTTTAGAATGAAGCTGTAACTTTAATTCTAGTTTATTTTTTTAGAGTATCAGTTCTAAAGGAAGTAGTGCGCCTCACATGACTCCTGTACACGGTGGATGATTAAAACGCTCCTGCTCCACATTAAAATCTCTTTTACACCCGTTATTATGACAGCTTCTAACTGTACAAACGCTCCCGGTCTTCCTCGAAATCATAATGACGAGTATTTTGGTACGACGTGGCTGCATGAATCGCTCTTTAGCCAGCTAAGGGACAGGAAGTGACCGACCGGAAGTCTCACACAAAAAAACATCAACCCACTGTCTCCGTATTTCTGTTGAAAATAAGGTGGATAGAGACAACAAAATGTCCCCAACTCATCAGACAAAAGGAAAAGATTAAAGTGGAATTTATTTCTCCTTAATGTGTTAGTGTAGTTGTGAAATAGTTATAGGAAGATGGATGGATGAGCAAATAAAAGAATGCATGCCTGGATGGCTGCGCTATTCACCTGCTGTCCACTAGGTGGCAGAAACAGACAGAAAATGTTGAGTATGACGGCCTGAGTATGAAATGTGCTCACAGCAGGCAGATTAACACCACAGTTCATCTTTCTGCCCACCTAAAGGATTTAGGCGTCTCTCTTTGAACAAACTCCAGAGGAAGTAAAGATTTTCAGTTTTACTCCACACCGTCTGCCTCATTATGGGCCGACGGCAGTTAGGGAGATTGTCCTGTAATTGGAGGGTTGATGGTTTGATGCCCTGCTCTGACTGGCTCAGTCGTTGTGGGACAGACACTTTACCTGAATTGGCCGGGTTGGGCGGCTGTACAGCAGCTGTGGCTTCTAACGTAGCTCACCACCATCAGGGTGTGAATGGCTGATTGTAGTGTGAAGCACGTTAGGGTCGTATAGCGCCATTTACCATTAGGCTCGTCTTTTAGATTGCACAACTTTAAAAACAGAAGTGCTATCTGGTGAAAAATCACAAATTAGAAAACTAAAAGCAAAAGAAGACAAGAGACAAATCAAACTTTAACATCTGCAGCCTGAACCGCCTGCAGACATTTGTTCTCAGTGCTTTTCAAGCACAGGTGTCGCTCATGTTTACCACAGAACAAACGCGTTCCAGCGTCTCAGTGGTCTTCTTGTACCTTTGATCATGCTGACGTCGTTGGCGCCGTCGCCTATAGCCAGCGTGACCGCCTTCTTGTACTTCTTGACCAGCTCGACCACCTGGGCCTTCTGCAGGGGCGTCACCCTGCAGCAGATCACCGCTTTGCACAAACACGCCGTCCTCAGGAAGTCCAGCTCCATGCTGCTCTCCAAGGCGTACGCCTGACGCACAAAGAAAAGTTAAGCAACATATTTCCACTGTTCTCACCCTGCGTCTTCCACTCTAACTTATTACGAAGTTAAAAGGTTCTTTGACGTTAAAAAGACGTTATGATGCTACGTGTGAACAGAGAGCCGGTTCTACATACCAGACTGTGTCCGTTGATAACCAGACCATACTCTCCATCAGCCACCTCGTCTTTGATCACATTCACACTTTTCCCCATGTCTTCTGGGAAAAGCAGAGAATTCACTGTTGCGTCTGGTTTCATGGAGTTCTGCGCATTTCTGCTCCAAATACACAAAAAAACAAGAAAAAACCCCCACAGATCTTTAAGTTGAATTTTTAAACCGGACTTTAGAGAAACATGGTTAGGAAGCACTTCAGAAATGTGCCGTCTGACCTGAGTTCTTGTCTAACTTCCTCCGGTGAGTGGCCAGAGACGATGAAGACGTCGTTCATCTCCTCCTGCAGCAGGTTGCAGGAGTAACCGATGTTTTCTGCCGTTTCTGTGACACAAACAAAAGTTGTGTGGTAATCAGCGCCATCTAAGAACTGTTTTCACTGAGTAAGAAAACTTTATTGATAAATCAACTTTTACAGGATAAAAAAAACACAAAGTGCTTCACAATAAAAACAACCATAAAACAACACAAGATAAAAAGATATAACAGCATAAATGCAACACCATAGCATAAAACTATTTACCAAACCAGTTAAAAGACAATCGGAACAAGTTGGTCTTCAACTGCTTCTTAAAATGAAGGAACAGAGTCAAGACAGCGTAAAAATAAAGGCAACGCATCCCACAGTCTGAGGGCCACAGCTCTACACGGCCGATCCTCTCTGGTCCTAAATAAGTTCCTGGAACCATTAACTACCAGAAGGGCAATGCGGCTGTAAAAGGTCGGTAATATAAGCCGGAGCTTGGCCGTCAGGGCTCTAACAGAAAAGACATA
Organism: Fundulus heteroclitus; assembly: GCF_011125445.2. Lineage (NCBI taxonomy): Eukaryota > Metazoa > Chordata > Actinopteri > Cyprinodontiformes > Fundulidae > Fundulus > Fundulus heteroclitus. Next base: position 27,755,315 of record NC_046372.1, read on the forward strand.
AACTGTAAAATGAACTGTAAAATGTACCGTTAGCCAACGTAAAGAGATCACGACTAAATGCTATCAACACGTGGACATTCCTATTTGTGATAAAATGCAGTGGATCATGGTCACACTGGCGTATGCAGTGCATATATATTGTTATTGAATTATCGTCCAGCCCTAGTTAAGAGCATCTGGGCTGCATCTCAGTCTGATACTCCACAGCAGTGGACCGCCACCGCCTGCAGAGGGCGCTGAAGACAGCAGGACTGGCCTCACTGCAGAGCATCTGTCACCAGAGCCCCGCATCCTCAGCATGGACCCTTCACTCTTCTTCACTCTTCATCACTCGTCTTCACTCTTCATCACTCTTCATCACTCTTCATCACTCTTCTTCACTCTTCTTCACTCTTCTTCACTCTTCTTCACTCTTCATCACTCTTCTTCACTCTTCTTCACTCTTCATCACTCTTCTTCACTCTTCTTCACTCTTCTCCCATCAGCAGGGTGAAACGAAGGACCTCTGGACCAAAGAGCTCATTCTGTTAAACTGCTGACAGTTCTCCATAACCACGCTCTGTCGATACCTCCACTGATCTCACAGCCGTCTTATCTGGCATATTGTCCTCTGCTCAAAGCGCGCACATTTAGCACATTTAGCACATTCAGTGTTTATTTCATGCCTTCTAGTTTTCTTTTCTTAAGATTTTTTAACTTGTATTATTACTTCTCTTTTTAACAGGCATAGAGCAACAGAAGAATTTAATTTCATAGGGAAGCATGTTTGAAGCCTGTGTGCATGACAACAATTGTGAAACTGAACCAGTAAAAGCGACTCAGGTCCATGTGAGCATAGAGACCTACTTCACACAAATTACATGAAAGATATAATTTCCCAGACAGACCTTGCTTGTCGCCAGTCAGTACCCAGATTTTGATGTCAGCTTTGGCCAGCTGCTCGATGGTCTGAGGTACTCCGTCCTGCAGCTTGTCTTCGATGGCTGTTGCTCCCAGCAGCTGCAGAGAAAACACAAAGGCATTACATGAAAACAAGGACAAACCAGTCAGCTTCCTGTTTTTATCCTCAGCTTCCTACCAGAAGGTCCTTCTCGATCTCCTCGTACAGCTCGTCCAGCTGGCTCTCCTTGTCCTCCAGGGAGATGCTGGCCTCATGGTGGCGCTGTTTCCACTGCCTGAAGTACTCCTCATCTAAATCTTTGTAGGCAAGCGCCAGCGTCCGCAGTCCCTCCCCTGCAAATTCCTGCAGATGAGCCGGCACACACTGATGAGGACGAGCCGTAGAAAGCAGGTGTCTCTGCACCCGGCACTGATAGCATCTCAACATGGAAACAAAGTGAAACTAATGTGCACGGTGGGGTAAATTATGGGGATCAGGCTGTAAAATGCACATCGAGAGGAGACAAACGGCGACCGTTCTGGTTCTGGACGTTTCTTTGTTTAACAAAGAAAACACATGAAAAGACATGAAAGGAACTGGGAGGAGAGGGAAAGACAAAGAATCTAAGGAGTGGAGCTAGCTTTTTCTCCTGAACCTGAAACATTTTACAATTATATTACTGTAACGCAGCTTATACCAGACCAAAGTGCATTACTACACATAGTTGCTAATATACAAATGAAAGCAGAGAATCTGATGATTTATGTAAAAATGTTGGACTAGAGGGGGAAAAGGATGAAATGAGCACTTTTAGACAGAAATATGATTATTATTATTAGACATCTGGGAATGACAGGCCTGCTGAGGATCTCTGCTTCCTGCATACGTGTTACAACTATCAGCTAACAGTGGTTTATTTTAGCTAATTTACTAACTGAACTAAACTGGTAGAACTATCTCTAAAACATACACTGACAGAAATTATTTACGTTCTCAAAAGGAAAAAAATATTAATTTCAGGCCATGTTTTAGTCTTGCAACCTTTTAAAGAGGTCTTGATCTACTGTTTAGATTCTTCTTTATCTTAAATGGGTTTAGTGGGAATCATCATTTAGTGAGACATGAAAATCATGATGTATTTGACCTGTTTTTGTGATGTAGACTGTAAAATGTGACAAAGAAAGGTCACCATATTGCTTGTTTTTGTTTGGATAACTCGTCTATCTTGGGATAAACTTTAAATGCTCTACAGACACTCTATAACTGCCCCCCCCCCCATGTGGTAAAATGATTAGTAGCTCAATTATTCAAAGGGCAGAGTCCATCCCTCTGCTAGGTCAGCTACTTCAAGCTTTCAGCATGTGGAGGTGAGTGAACATTCATCAGCGCAGACAGAGAGTCTGCATACCACAGTATGAAAATATAAGCTACACTATTATTGGCAGATTGCTGCAACATTTAGGAAGCACTTACATATATTTCATAACAGCAGTGCCTGTGTGCAGTATGAATCTGGTGCATCCAGGTTTTTACGTTCACATCATAAAACATTTTTATATGTAAAAAAAAAAATATCCCATCCCATAAGATCATGTATCAATAGTGTGATTAAAGGTATAAGTCCCTTGACTAGTTTAATACTCGCAAAACCCAACTTGTTCCTAAATATCGGAAAAATACCAGAATATAAAACAGTCTACCAGAGTAGAAAAGGAATTTAGCATCAAGAAAGTGAAAATGTGTCACATGGCAGATGAACAGCAGATGAATTCCTCTGCTTTTTGGTTTTCTTAAGGACACGTCTTTCAAATACTCTACAACTAACCTCAGTTACACATCCTCTTTTGTCCTTTGCATGAACAGTTATCTAATTCTCTTTAAAGCACAGCCAGTTGATAAATTAATTAGATTAGCCGGACGTTATCAGGACTAGACTGAAGCTCAGGACAGAGATGAACAGTGAAACCAAACATCTCAGGACTAGTTTAAAACAAGCAGGATGGAGTATGACTGACATTAAGGTGCTCCGTTGTGACGTCCATCAGCTTGCTGCAGGACTGGTGCAGCCTCTCGTAGATGATCGTATCTGCGCCTTTACAGAGGAGAGACAGCTTCCCCTCCGGACTGCGCACTGGTTACACAAACGTACATCAGAACATTTCTGGGTTTCATTTTGTAGGAAAGAAGAAACAGAAACGGAAAGGCCGTCCTGAAAACTCTCACCGATGACGGACATCCTCTTGCGGACGTTGTTGAAGTCCAGGATGGCCAGGAGTTCGTAGCTGCGCTCGTTTCCCATCTCCACGATGGAGATGCTGTCGGGCGTACGCGAGCGAAAGACAAATCCAAAGTTTCTGGCTGCAGTCACCAGCGCTCCTTCATCTGGAGACTGGGCCTGATAGAAGAGTTCACCTGCAGGAGAAATACGTGGTAAGCATTTTTCTGGCTAAGGTTCAGGGAAAATGCAGAAAATGGGGAAACTCTTGCAGACTCTGACAGCAACGTTCCTCCTGGACCCACCTTCTCTCTTCTCCTCAGCCATGACGGTGTGGCAGAGGGCCAGCAGTCTGAAGAAGGCGTGGACCTCCAGGTTCTCCAGCTTCACGGCCTCCACCAGGGAGTGGTCGTAGAAGATGAAGCGTCCGTCTGCCAGAGGGTTGAAGGAGAAGTCCACCGGCTCTCTGTGCTGCAGACGGAGGCCGTCCTTTAACTTCTATTTAAGTTTCACTTATTTTCAATGAAGAATTTATATATTTATTTTATTAAACGAAAGATATTTAAATCGGAACAGAAAGCTGTAAAAGTCTCCAAACTCAGAAGCCAATGGTTCTGCTTCTAACGTGGTGTTCACCTCCACAAGAAAAACCAACCAATTAAAACTCGTAACGTTTAACGTAAAAAATAATAATAATAATAACATTTGGTCCATCCATCTATTCATTTATCCATCCATCCATCCATCCATCCATCCATCCATCCACCCCTCCATCCATCCATCCATCCATCCACCCCTCCATCCATCCATCCATCCATCCATCCATCCATCCATCCATATATCCATCCATCCATCCATCCATCCATCCATCCATCCATCCATCCATCCATCCATCCATCCATCCATCCATCCATCCAGCCATCCATCCATCAACCTCTTACCAACTCATCCATCCATCCATCCATCCATCCATCCATCCATCCATCCATCCATCCATCATGGCAGGTGAACCTAGACCTCCCTCTCCCTGGGTGGGTTTCCAGCCCAGGCCGTCCACTCAGTTGTGGGTCCACTCCCACTGGGACGTGTTCAGGAAACTTCTTCAGAGAAAAACTGTTATCTGGTGTGAAGCAGGTCTGCTCTAAACACATGAAGGCAGAGAGAAAGGGTTCTAATGAACCGAGCTCATTTGAGCCCTTTCTGCCTGCCTTTGTTCTTTCTGTTGCAGTCTACTGCATGTGAAGGTTTTAATGTGGATGCACAGGTAAATTTAAATATTTAACTTTCTCCTTTAGCACTACGGGTCAAAAAGAGAGGGAAAGCTCTGCCAGCTGAGAAGGAGTCTCTCCTTCAAGCAGCTGCTGTTGTCTTCACCAAGGATGGTGGGTCGGCCCACAATTAGACCAATCAGGCTGAACTAGTTTATGTTATATAAGAGAACCTGAATCCAGAGACAATTTGAAAACGATCGATACAGACGCAACAAGTACCTAAGGTAGAAGGTATTTCTATTTAATGTAAAACCTGAGCCTGTTTCTACATGAATGGTGAGCACATGAGCGGAAATGAAATGAATTTCATTGACTTGCCTCAGAAACGTCATGTCTCTGACCCGTGTAGTCGTACACGTCTCCTGCAGAGACAAATCAAGACAAACACTTTGAATAATCAGGAACATTTACAATAAAATAAACAAACTACTAATATTGATACTGATGAGAAATGAAGCAGGTGATTATCAGCCTGTATGGAAGTTGCTCCTGATAACAGAATAAAGGCAGAGAACTAAAACCCTGTCAGCTGATTCAACTGGAGAACCTGTTTTTGGTTTTGATTGTGGGATTAAAGTCCAGTGGCTTTAGAACCAGGATCGTACCGTAGGACTTCCCGTTGATGGAGCATTTGTTGAAAATCATGATGTTCTGGGTGAGCGTTCCCGTCTTGTCGCTGAAGACGTACTTGATCTGACCGAGCTCCTCGTTCAGCGTGGTGGTGCGCGCCTCGGCGGGCGTGTCGCTGCGGGAATGATACATCTTCCTGTCCCAGTCGATGTAGAAGCTGTTCCCCAGCCGAATAATCTCCACACTGAACACAAAGCCCCAGCAGACACAGCATTGGCCTTTCTTTATGCTCCGCTTTGCTCCAGCGCATCAGTCAGACTCCATTTAGGCACATAATTAGTTCACACGTGTTACCTGACATATAGTGAGATGGGCACCACAGTGTTGAGGATGATGATGTAGGACCAGAAGGTGAGGAAGGCAGAGAAACCCTCTTTATTGTCTTTTTCTCTTGGCAGGAAGACGGTGAAGTTTGAGCCATTCTTTATCTCCCAGATGTAGTTTCCGATCGCCAGGATCGTACACATGAATACGAGAAAACCAAAAATCTGGAGGAAAAGCACCAAAAAGCTGCTTTATTTTCAGTAATCTGTCCCTATTCAAAACTGTTTTTTTGCAAAGATGCTTTAGTTGCATAAATCTTCATCCAGTAAATATTTTCTTTCTATTATTTCCTATATATATATATTTTTTAGATTTTTCGTGGCTCTAGTGGCTCGCTTTTTAACACAGTAGGCTGGCAGGAGGGGGGGGGTCACCGTGGGTTGGAGTCAAACCCAGGCCCACCAGGACTACGGCCTCCGTAAATGGGTTGCGCTAGAACCCGTTTTCTATATTATTCTAAATTATTTGACTGATCAGTTTGACCAAAGTATTACGGTACACATTTGGGCTCATATTTAATTATTTAAAACCATCAAATTGTCACACATTGGCACAATAAACTAGAAGAAAAAGTTTCACTTCCTTCTTTGATAAATAGGTAACATTACAGCACGCCTGGCTAACAGAAATCCAGCTGCTCTCATTGAATTCAGTAAAAGTGTCTCAACCCTAAAAAGAGACAAAAAATATCCAGATGTCAGCTCATTCTTTTCAGTCTACATATTTTCAATGATGATTGAATTGAAAACAAACTTCTAAATGAACGGTAAGTTTCATAATACGTCCAGAGGTGTTTTAGGGATGAACGTCTTGTTAGACAGCTCAGCTGTAATCATCTAACTGATAATTGTAGTCTAGGCTGGGAAAGTAGGAGGCAGTCCTTCTTTATCAGTGTAACGCACCAGATTCTCTGAATGGGTTGATGAGTAGACAGAAAACTCCAAACACTCACACAAAGAACTAGAACATTCATTAGACGGTCTATACTGGTCCTCTTGAAGGTGCTTTTCCCACAGTTCTGCATCAGCTTCGACTCTTGACCTGCACAACAAAAAAAGAAACAAGATGATTTTTCTTCTTTCCGTATTTAAACCAAAGGAAGTGAGTGCAGCGTGTCGCTGACCGGCGAACAGCACCAGGCCGTAGCACCACTCGGTGTTCCTCAGCGTGCATCCTCGCAGCAGGATCTTCTCGTTGTCCAGCGGGTATTTCTGACCGCCGTACGTTAGCGTGCCGATGAAGCGGTCCAGGCGGTTGTTGGGGGGTTCACAGCGGACCTCGCCTTCAGAGGAGACGGGAGAATTAAAGGGCACATATCACGCCTTTAAGTTATTCCTTTTCACATTTAAATCACTCAGTTGTGGTCTACATAAAGTGGAACTGCAAAGATTTGGTCTGAATTCTTCGTTATTGTTGCCCCACAGCTCCTTTTTTTTACCCGGGTTCTGAGGTACATCTGAGAGCAACTCCTTTTGGTACCGTCTCTTTAAATCTAAAGGAGGCACCCTGCCCTCCTCCAGGTAGCAGACCACCTCTGTTGGCCATTTTTGTAGCCTACTGTGTGGGTCAATACTCCCAGCAACTAAACATTTTCACCTATCCACGTGTAGCTTCTGCATCCTTGGACTACGGAATCACGCTGAGAAATAAAACTGCCGGATCCATCAAACTGGTTGGTCGGAAGTCCATGACATTGTTTAGCAGTTCGGCAGCAAATATTTTAAAGTAATTGTTAAAAATCTGTCTTCTTCCTCTTATCCGGGGTCGGGTCGCGGGGGTAGCAGCTTCAGTAGGGAGGCCCAGACGTCCCTCTCTCCAGCCACTTGGGCCAGCTCCTCAGGAGGAATCCCAAGGCGTTCCCAGCAGAGAGACATAGTCCCTCCAGCGTGTCCTGGGTCTTCCCCTGGGCCTCCTCCTGGTGGGACGTGCCCGGAACACCTCACCAGGGAGGCGTCCAGGAGGCATCCTGACCAGATGCCCGAGCCACCTCAACTGGCTCCTCTGGACGTGGAGGAGCAGCGGCTCTACTCTGAGTCCTCCCCGGATGACTGAGCTCCTCACCCTATCTCTAAGGGAGAGCCCAGACACACTACGGAGAAAACTCATTTCAGCCGCTTGTATCCGGGATCTCGTTCTTTCGGTCACGACCCAAAGCTCGTGACCATAGATGAGGGTAGGAACGTAGATCGACCGGTAAATCGAGAGCTTGGCCTTTTGGCTCAGCTCTCTCTTCACCACAACGGATCGGTACAGCGCCCGCTTCACAGCAGACGCTGCACCAATCCGCCTGTCCATCTCCCGCTCCACCCCCCCCTCATTCGTGAACAAGACCCCAAGATACTTGAACTCCTCCACTAGGGGCAGGACATCCTCCCCAACCCGGAGAAGGCACTCTACCCTTTTCCGGTTCAAGACCATGGTCTCAGATTTGGAGGCACTGATCTTCATCCCGGCCGCTTCGCACTCGGCTGTGAACCACTCCAGTGAGAGCTGTAGATCACGCCCTGATGAAGCCAATAGGACCACGTCATCCGCGAATAGCAGAGACGCAATCCTAAGGCCACCAAAACGGATCCCCTCAACACCTTGGCTGCGCCTAGAAATTCTGTCCATAAAAGTTATGAACAGAATCGGTGACAAAGGGCAACCTTGGCGGAGTCCAACTCTCACCGGAAACGAGTCCGACTTACTGCCGGCAATGCGGACCAGACTCTGACACCGGTCGTACAGAGACCTGACAGCCCTTATTAAAGGGTCCGGTACTCCATACTCCCGGAGTACCCCCCACAGGATCCCCCGGGGGACACGGTCGAATGCCTTCTCCAGATCCACAAAGCACATGTAGACTGGTTGGGCAAACTCCCATGCCCCCTCCAGAATTCTGCTGAGGGTATAGAGCTGGTCCAGTGTTCCACGGCCAGGACGAAAACCACACTGCTCTTCCTGAATCCGAGATTTGACTATCCGACGGACCCTCCTTTCCAGAACCCCTGAATAGACCTTACCAGGGAGGCTTAAGATTGTGATTCCTCTGTAGGACCAGGACCAAAACCACAATCAGAAAACAGAGAAAACTGAACAGCTTGAAAAATATGACACAAAAAGAATATAAAGATCTTTATGCAGCTCCTGGACAAATAACATTTTCTGCATTCCTGGAGACTCCAACTACACAACAAAAGCTATTTAAGGGCTAGAAAAGTGGATTTTGCACAATTTGTTTCCAGATTAAGGGATTTAAGTGGATATTTACTGATTTTAAAAATAAAATGTCAGCATTTTGTCCCTGTCTGCCTTCTAATTCTGCAGGTCTGTTGTTCCTATTGTCTGATTTAATAACTGTAGCAGAACGCTTTTTAAAGTGGGGTGCTTTGTAATTCTGCCTTATCGTCCTGTTCTGTATTACCATTAAAGTCTGCCAGTTTCTCAACATCATCTCCCAGGTCTCCTGTTACTGGCAGCGCTTGTTTGACCTTCAGGTTGGTCTCACTAAGGAAGAGGAGGGAACAGAGAGAAGGAGGAAATGCAGGATTTACTGTTAACATACGGGGAAGCTATGATTAAAAGCTAAAAGTCAACCAACCCGTCCAGTTCTGCCGTCTCTATGTACACAAGGTTTAGTGGTTCACTGCTGGAGAGAAGCAGGAGGTCAGCCTGAAATAAAAGCAGCACAACATTTCACAACCAGCTGAAACATCTCTACATTCCTTTATGTTTGTTTATAGTTTATAACGAATCAACTGTTTCACCTAAATACAGAAAAAAACATTAATATACAGCCATGGGGACAAATAAGGTCCATTCTAGCTGCTTCCATCTGATTTAAGCCAAGCCAACTTTATTTATAGAGCACGTTTAAAGACAGCAGATACTGACCAACGTTCTGAACAAAAGGAATGAATGATTTAAAATAAATAGTAAAATCTAGAACAATTAACATAACAAGTAAAAGTAGAAATAAAATAATCCAAGTAAAAGTAGAAACATGAAAAATAGAGAGAAGTCCATTAAGCTACAGTGGAAAATGTTTAATACGTAGTATGTAAATATCTGGTTTCAATTGTATAACTAGAAATCCTGTTTTGTTTGCTGCATTAGGAAAGCAAACCTAATTATAAACAAATTATTAAATAATGTGTTGATTACTGTTACAGAACCCTGAGGCATGCTAACCCATAATGAAAGCGTCCATCACACTGTGTATGATTAGTAGCGCTCAACTTTTGGCTAAATCTCTAATAAAAGTTCAAAATGTAGTTTGTGGCTTTCAAACCTGATAAATAGTGTACCGCGCTGCAAAACTGACAGAATCTCTGTGCTTAGATACTGAGTTTGGCCACAAAAAGGAGACACAATGAGAAGATGAGAGTAAATTAACAGACATGAAAAAAGGTAGTTGAAGAAACCTTTTATGTGGAAAAATGCAAAGAAGTGAAGGGCGTAATCAGAAACTACAAAGTATGGAAAAAAAAGCTAAACGTAAAATTTCAAATAAAAAGTTGTTTACTCACGGTTACAAACTGGTTGTTTTCTAGCTTGATGATGTCGCCTACCTGGATGTCCATCCATTTCTCGCTGCTCAACCTGACAACAAATCCATAAAGTTAAATTTAGGCTTGGAAAGCCATTGTTGGTGGGTCACTGCCGGGCGTTTTTCTATTTTCATGTCAGGAAAGAAACTGTCTGAGGGACCATAAACATGCTCACACTGACCCTACAGGTCACAGCAATACGAGACACTTTCCTGCACCCCCCCCCCCCCCCCGTTTCCTGCATGCTTCACCTTGACCGTCTGCCAACATTACACCAGCGGGGATCAGAGTAAAGGACGACATGATTCTGGAACTTCACATTCAGCCCTTCTCTGTTTGGACACACATTTTATCTCTTTTGGCTGAACAGAGCTGGGAAATAGTTTTATTTTACACATTTGTTAGAACAGGGAACATGTACGATGTTTTCTTTATTTTTCTCTCCCATTTTTCCCCCCCTTGTTTCCAGAGATGCCAACATTGGCTGATCCCAAATCCTCATGATTCTTTTGTCCGACATTGCGACATGTGTTTAAAAAGTATTAAACTAAAGCACTATAATTACATAAAACGTAAACTGGCATTTTTACATATATCACCAAAAATAAAGCAGACAAGCATTTTCAAATCCATTCTTGTTAACCCTTTAAGGACTGCAATGTTAATAATTCACCTAGACATACTTTTCTTGTTTTGGCTATAAAAAACGTAAAAGTAAAAGACATATCAGTGTGTGCCTATGCTGTTATTTACAAAACTAACCCTTCTTTGCATATCTAACTTTTTTTTTTTATTTAAGGCTGGGCAATAATTCAGTTACGATATATATTGATCGATAGACATAACTGAGATAGATATAAATTTCAATAGAATTAAAGTTCTCCTTCCTTTTGCATTGTAGCCATATAGGTTAATATTACATCATTACATCATCCCAACCAATCACAACGCAGACCCAGGAACTAAGCTCCGCCCCTTCAGAGAGGTCAGAGAGCACGCGTTCTTTTCTTTCATAAAAACTTGCAGTTTTGGTAAAAACTTGGTTGAATAAAGGTTCCAGTTTGAATTCAGTGTTTGTGTTCTTTATCTAAAAATAGGTTGCTAAGCAACAGCATAAAAGGACCAGGGCTGCACTTAAAATATATGTTTTGAATTTGTTGGGAATTATTAATATCGATCGAATATGATTTCTATTTTATCCATATGCTTTTTTTTCATATCGTCCAGCCCTATCTTCTTTTTACATTGTTTTCTTAAATAAATGTTTAATTGCTGTTGAAATAGAAGAAAATTTGAAAAAGGGAAATGCGTCAGGACGGCCTCAGTAACACAATAAATTGGAACATGGAACAAAATATGATGCTCATTGGACTTTTAGTTTATGCTTTACAGTCTTTATTATGAAGAACATTCAGGTGTTTTTAGGTCTTTGTCACAGAGTTCACCTGGAAAAACACCGACTAAACGGTTATGTCCAGAACCATAAGTGGTTTTTCTAATTGCTCAGGAATCAAAAATAGGTAAGAGCATCTATTATTTCTGTCAGATTTAAATGACTCTCTTCCAACTTTTTCTTTGCTTTAACTTCCTCTGGCAAGAGTTTAAACAGGAAGTAAAGTATTTATATTATAGGGTCCTCCTGAGAATTGTGGGCTGGCCTAAAAAATCGACAACGTGACAAAACACGAGGCTGGATTATAAGAGCAAAAACAATAACTAAGCATAACAACTAGAGAAAGGCAGAGTAGCCCTCTCTGGTTTGGCAGGATGGAGACGGACAGATTGGGTCTTCTGCTCGTCTGTTATGGTGAAGAAAGAACCGAGACGATAAGCAAAGTTCTGGATTTAGCGGTCCGTCTGCATTCAGACCCTCATCCACGGTCCTGAGGTCAAACGAACCAGATCCTGGATGCCAGCGGCTGAAACGAGCTTCTCCAGAGGATGGGGGGGGGGGGGGGCTTCTATCTGCAGGGAAGTCAAAGTAGAGCCGCTGCTTCTCCGCATTGAAAGGAGCCAGCTGAGGTGGTCTGGGCCTCTGATCAGGATGGCCTCTGGGGGTTTTATGTGGACCTCCCACTGGGAGGACCCAGAACCTGGAGCCACATCACCTGGAGCCTGGGACCCCCACAGTGAGCTGGATGATGTCACTGGGGAGAGGGGCTCTGTCTGGGTCTCCATCTCTGATAAGTGGAGGATGGATGGATAAATAGAAGAGTTAATGGATCCTGTGTCTGGCCTTGTGTTCTCCTGGTGCGTGAGCAGCAAAGCCCCCCCGCTCTCCTTGTATTTTTAGGCGACGTGTCAACAGGAAGTAAACTTCTCCTCCTATTAAACACTGAGCTGAACAGCAACAGCTGCTGGCTCAGGAGAAATGACACGCATGCTCGTATTTATGTGCAAATTCATTTTTCATAAACTGTCCTTCTCCCTTCTAAGATGGCAGCAGGTGCCCGGTTTGAATCCCGCCGGCTGCCTCTGTGGGTCTCTGAGCAAGGCCCTTAGCCCCACATACCGCTCCCTAATGGTCAGGAGTTAAATCTAGGAGTAAAACATGGTCAGAATGTACAATCGCAACGACAAACAAAGATGTAATTATTCCTTCTGCTGTAACTGAAAACAGGGTGATGTTAACAAAGAGGTTAAATCCTCTAAGAGCGTTTCCAATGTTTGTTTTCTGCAACTAGAAAAACCCACAGGGACCAACAGACTGTGGAGAACGGAGAACCGGACATGGAGCAACAGAACCAGGGCGTATTTCTACTGCAGGCTCACAGGGGAGGGAGCAGATAAGAGACAAACAGCTGGTAGAGGCCGAGGTACTGGGTGAGGCAAAAACACAAGAATACACGGCAACATGTTACAAGAAAACCAAAACCATCAAAACCATCAAACTGCTGAGCAAAAATATTCATACCCTTTAAAAAATTAAACTTCAGTGTTCTGCTTTGGGACATTTTCCAGTACTCTAAGGTGCTAAACCCCCATGCTACTACTTTTTGTCCTCCACAAGGACCAACCTCGGTCCTTGTAACGCCCCGCAGCGCTGCACCACTACAGCATCTTTTTATTGTATCTCTATGTTTTCTATGTCTTATGTATCGTTTTATGACTCTATTGTAAAGGGAAACCGTTTGGCTATTGTAAAGGGCTATACAAATAAACTTGATTGATTGGTTGATTGATTGATTGATTGATTGATTGATTGATTGATTGGTTGATTGACTGATTGATTGATTGATTGATTGGTTGATTGATTGGTTGATTGATTGGTTGATTGGTAGATTGATTGATTGATTGATTGGTTGATTGATTGATTGATTGATTGATTGATTGATTGATTGGTTGATTGGTTGATTGACTGATTGATTGATTGGTTGATTGATTGATTAGTTGGTTGATTGATTAGTTGGTTGATTGGTTGGTTGATTGATTGATTGATTGATTGATTGGTTGATTGATTAGTTGGTTGATTGACTGATTGATTGATTGATTGATTGATTGATTGATTGATTGATTGATTGGTTGATTGATGGGTTGGTTGCAGAGCAGACGTGTTTTTCTGAAGGCTCACATGGTGGGGCGGGCTTTATCCTGGCCGACAGCACGTTTAGAAGCCTAAACTTTCACTCTGCACCGTTTGACTCTGTCCAGGAAGCAGCAGCAGGAAGATGGCTGCCATTTGTTTGGCTTCCTGTTAAGCTGAGGTCTGCTATCCCACATATGTGACTAAAATGATGCTTATTTTCACATGTAGAGCTAAAACAAGTTCATTTGATCACTATGAAGCTTTAGTTTTGAAGAATTAAAGGTTCCCCTGATGCGTATCTCACCTATGAATGACCTGGACAAAGAACAGGGACAAAGCGTCTTCAGGCGACCACAGACAGCACATAAAGAGTGTTTAAATATAAAAAACTTACTTTCTGTCAATGAGTACTTGCACTTTTCGGTTGTTTACTCGATTGTCGCTCCTGTGGCGGTTCTAGATAAAAAGAGGACAGCAGTGACTCAGGAGAGATTACAGGAAATTCAATTTCTTTATTAAATCATTTTCTGATGAGACGATCCCTCCCATCACCGACTAACAGGCTGCGTTCGGGGGCAGATATGTTTCTGAAAATAACCTGGGAGGAAACCAACCTCTTCTTCCTTTTTTAAAACCACCGATGATTTCAGGCCGTGATGAAGCCTTTATTGATTTTGTGTCTGGTTTCAGATCCTACGGAAGACGAAGAGGCGTCAACTCAGCCGCTTTCACTCTGATGGCCGCCCTCATCTCAGCGTTTAAATTTGGTTTAAAAAGAATATTTTTAGTTTATGTGATTTAACTGATCTCTAAATTAAATACAGTCATTGGATGAAAGCTGAAAAAAAATTTAATCTTAAATAATTCTGCTAAATAACTGGTGATTTACACATTGAGTTAAAGCTGATATTGAGCTTTTCTGAGTTGAACCTACTTGGATTTTCTGATTTCTCTGAAACTACTTCATTAAGGGAAAGTCCTGGCTGAGGGATTTCTAGGAGCGAGGAACGGTCCGGCAGAGAGAGAACCACTTTAATAGTTTCCACCTACATTAAGTTTTTAGACAACTCCCAAACAAACCCTTTTAAAAGCATCAGTTAAGTAAGGCATAGTGTCCATTATCAGAAATGAATGGAGACGCAGAGGTGTAAGCCGTCCAACGCCAAGCAGTCCATCAATTCCTGGTAATTGACACCTGAAAGGACATTATCCCATATTTATAGTTGTCTGGTCTGTGCTGCTACGGCAGACGTTTCCTCTTTAGAACAGGTTATATTGTGTATTTTTGCGTGCAGCAATCTGAATGGTAAATGAATCCATGTTGTAGCCGTAGCTACTGCTCCAAGTACACCTGAGCAACATTGCCCCAAATTTGCAGGACCTGCAGCAGTTATCAGGTGGGTAGGTAACCTGGGCCCATGGACATGTGGCAGAAGCAAGCTGGCTTTGAACCCACAACTTTTTGAGTGTAAGACAGGCGTGGTCAGCCCTATGAATCCTGTAGTGGTTCTCCAGAATATTCTGCACTGCAGAAAGGGAACTAAAAGTAAGAAATATTTTCCAGAAATGAGTGTATTTGTCATTGATTTGAGCAGGAAAATAAGATTATCTGCCAACCGAATGAGTATTTTGACTCCTAAAGAAGATGATCAGATATGCTGCTCTTGACATAAGATGATGGAGACGAGTTGTTCCTATTATAAGTGCAGAAATCTTATTCCATTGGCAGATCATTTAAACTTACCAGCTCAAATCAAAGACAAATACACTCATTTCTAGAAAAATGTACTTACTTTTAGTTCCCTGTTTGCAGTGTGAAGGTGAGCTGAGAAAAAAAATGCCCATTTTAACTCTTCTCTTATTTTTTGTCAGTTGTTTGTTTGTTATTGTGCTTATGAATTGAAGCTGGACCACAAAATTAGCATCATTCCTGTTGGATGACCAATATGTGAAGAAGCCTCTGCTTTATCACATCTCTCTGCTAAAGACAATTAACTCTGGAGGTTTTAACTTATTGCTTCAAACTTTAAAAGTAATATCTAGATATTAATGTCATACACTATATATAAACAAATGTTTAAAACATATTTGCTGTATAAAATCGTGCAGATTAGCGATAAAGGAAGCTCCCTGTGAGTGAAAAGGCCGCTGTTGCAGACTTAAAACGTCTTCTGAGAGGTTTTAGTGCTGAAAAAGGTATAAAAAGGCTGGACAGATATTGATTATGTATTTTAAAGCGGTAGAGGTCATGTCAAACTGTTACTGGAATCTACAAAAGTTGCTTTAATCTATTCTTTTGAGCTTTGAGTCTCTGTCAGCCATGGAGTTATTAGGATCTGGAAATGTTGGTGGCGTTTTGGTGAAGTTGGACACGAGGTAATGGTTCCCATCTAGAAAACAAGCAGAAAAGCTTCCCTGCAGTTAGCAATGCTAACCTGCTAAATGCCGTGGGAAAGAGTTTAAAACTATTAATATCACCGTTATGTTTTTAAATTTCTTTTAGAAAAATAGTGTTTGATGGAACATCTGTCAGCCTTTCATGTCCACAAACTGTGCTGGTCCACTTATGAATAATTGACTGTTAAAGGCAGACAAACACAATGAAATACATAGAATAATGCAGTGTCAATATGTTGCTTGGTGTCACGTCTTTTCAGCGCACTCTGGATTTTACTTCCAGATAAACCCAGAAAGTTGTCAGCAGAGGCTTTTCTAAAAGTGCTCCTATGTTTTAGAGTCCCCCCCCCCCCCCCCTTGTCTCAGCACCATGTCTACAGATTTAGCAGCTTTGCAGCTGACATGAACACCAATAAAGGCGTGAAGGCTTATTATCTTACAAACGTTGCAAATAAAAAACGATCTGGGTCTGGACTGCAGAAGTACAACAGAAAGTGACTTTAAAAAAAGAAAAACTATCCAAGTCCAAACAAATAGTGTGAAAGGCCTTAAAAGTCTTGAATAATATTGACCACTTTTTAAAGAACTGAAACAGAAAATCCTGCTTTGAAAGAAAATAGAACAAATTGAGGTATGGCCCAAAACTTCTGCACAGGATCACGAGTGAAGCGCCAAAAGACTTCCCAATCAAAAATACCTCATGAACAGGGATCAATAGTTAAAAATAGAAATTATAAGTTTTTTGACCGTTAGTTAAATGTATGAAATCTGGAAACTCCCTCCTCCTACAAAATAAAATGCTCTTTGTTGTGTGAAACTTTAGAAAAACAGGAAAGTAGAGACCAATAAAAGTCTGATCGGTGCTTCGCCGGAAGATAAAAAATATTTATGTGAAGTTTGATTAGATCAGTTTCATTTCATGAGCGCCTTTTCACTTCTTGTGAAATAAAGGGAAACAAACACCATTTCTGACTCTTATTTTTAAAACTGTGGACCCAAATAATGGACAACTAAAAAAACTAAAGTAAAAAAGCCGTTTAATAGCTGGTTCCTATGTGCTCAGACGGCGTTGGTGCTCACTCCCTTTAAGATCTTATCTGCTTCAGGACGACAACAACAAAAAAGGAAATCTGTATAAAATATTTCACATAATCTGTCCATCCTGAGTGAACATCTGGAAAACTTCAGTCAGACGAGGCTTGTAAAAATGTTAGTTTGGGTCGCCGTCCTCTGCGTACGCGGTGAGTAGCTGATGTGCTCAGAACCAGCTGTGGACCTGGAGACCTCCTAAAGCTGAGATGATGATGATGATGATGATGATGATGATGATGATGATGATGATGATGATGATGATGACTGTCCAGGATTGCCCTGGAGGTAAAGTTTAACCCATTACATCAGCTACCTCCTCCTCTAAAGGCTCCGCCCCTCTCCGTCTCGCCTCGTTGCCTCAGAGGCGCCTTCTGCTCCGTTTCACTTCTCTTTCTGATGATGATGATGATGATGATGCAGTTTGGAGGTTTTAGAGGTTTAGAACCCTCGAACAGGAGGAACTTTTAGTCTTTCTCAATACGTTTCAAGTTCCGGAGGACAGAATTCAAGACGTAAAGAAGAACTAACCCCCCCCCCCCCCCCCAACAAAAATGTGGCTAATGAAACATTTACATGAAAAGGAATGTAAACTTAAAGCACTTTAAGAAAGCTTTAACCAGCTGAGGGGGAAAGTGGGCGCTAAAATCTGGTTTATTAAAGTGTATCAGAGGAAAGAAATAGTGATACTTTAAGAAAATCACTAATTTGCCTGCTGCCAAAGTAAAGCGTCAAATAGCAGGATGTAACCTCCTGTAGAAATCATTTAGAGAGGTTACTCAATCCTATCTGAAGGAAGTTCCTCCCCGATTTCTCGCTCTTATTTTTCATATGACTGACTGAGAAACTGAGAAACATCTGAGCTACTGGGAAGTGTCGACATGGTTTAGGGTTAGTGTCCATGTTTCCCCACCACCGCTGGTCCTTTAGCTGCAGGAGGCAAAGGCATGTCGACCACCAGATGCTGCCACGTCTGCCTGTCCGTCTGTCCGTCTGTCTGCCTGTCCGTCTGTCCGTCTGTCTGCCTGTCCGTCTGTCTGCCTGTCCGTCTGTCCGTCTGTCTGCCTGTCCGTCTGTCTGCCTGTCCGTCTGTCCGTCTGTCTGCCTGTCTGTCTGTCCGTCTGCTGCTTATCCAAGAACGGGTTCAGGAGGAAAACCCAGACATCCTGCAGTCTATCGTCATCATTAAGCTTCCCACTGAGAATCCTGATGTCAGAGCAGTTGTTCTAGGTTTTCTAATGGTTGTTTTGCCAAAGAGGACTATGTCTGAGGAACCTCCATAGAGAGAGAAATGAAGCCCTAACATATTGGAAAGGTTTATATCCTCACAACCTTTGCTTGCTGTGAAGTTCTTTGGCTGAAACTCACATTATAAACCGGCCTGAGACTAAAAGCAATTCAAGAACTTTAACGCCACATAAATCACATCTGGAGAGAGACAGAGAGAGAGAGAGAGAGAGAGAGAGACAGAGAGAGAGAGAGAGAGAGAGAGACAGAGAGAGAGAGAGAGAGAGAGACAGAGAGAGACAGAGAGACAGAGACAGAGAGAGAGAGAGAGAGAGACAGAGACAGAGAGAGAGACAGAGACAGACAGAGACAGACAGAGAGAGAGACAGAGAGAGACAGAGACAGACAGAGACAGACAGAGAGACAGACAGAGAGAGAGACAGAGAGAGACAGAGAGAGAGCTCACTGGTGGACTGCTGGCCAAGGAGCTACTTGAGGGTTAGCTGGGTCCAGAATAAAAAGAAGGGACCCTGAGGATCGGCCCCTGGATCCTTTAAGGGTAGAAGTCTGGATTTTGACCCCATCAGATGAAAACTGTCTCACAGATGAGGAGCTTTGCCTCTTGGCTGTAAGCAGAGGCGGGCCACCCGTCAGAAGAAGCTCATATCATCTGCGTATCGTCTATCTGGGACGTCGTTCCTTCGATCTCGATCCACAGAACCCAAAGTGAACGTTCAAACTTAGAGGAGGTAAATCAAGAGCTCCCACCATTCGCTGCTTGTTCCCTAGACTGGGCTGTAGGCTGGAGCAGTGCTGACGTTACACCGCCTAAAGCTAAATAAACGATGGATTTCTCCCTAAACCCGTAACCAAACAGGACACCACCACACCTGAAATCTAACACAGATCCAGAATGAGAAAAATGAAATATTATGAAATGTGCTTACGATGTCGTCGGTGGCATCCTTAGCAGCGGTGACGGTGAGGACGAGGACGAGAGGAACGACGGTGGTGAACCAGGAGAGGGAGGAGATCTCAGGAATAATCTGCACAATCAGACAACGTCTTGGTTTACACCTGTTCCAGTTCATCCAGGTGAGACACAGCAGGTGGAGACTGAACAGGTATAAGTATCCACACTCCTTATACGTTTACCAAATTATAAAACACTGCGGTGTTTTTTGTGGTATTTAGTATCATTAGTATTATTTAGAATTATCAAACCTCATCACACTGATTCTTCATTTGATTAAGGTTTGGACTTTGACTAGACCAGAGGTCCACAACCTGTGGCTCTTTGGGCCTTCCACAGTGGCTCTTAATAACTTTGCTACAAATTAAGTTTTTATTATGGTATTTAAATGTAATAATGATAATAAATGCAGGTTTTGGCAGTTTTTTTTCTAGGGAAAACAGGTAGCAGGCTCCTGGTCTAACTCATTCTAACATGTGATCTAAACCTTGCCTATGCAGCTCTGGGTGCATGTTTAGGGTAGTTGTCCTGCTAAAAAAAAAATCTCCACCTTATTCTGAATTATTGTGCTTTGAATTGATTCTAATAGTAAGTAAGATCTTGTATATTAAGCAATATATTATATTAAGCACAACTATATATTAGACTTGGTGAAAGTACTAGAACTGTTGAAGAAAAAATAACCCAAATCCCCTTCTTGTTGCTCAGTCACACGACTCTTCAGAATAAAACAAAACAAATCATGAATCTTTAATATTAAACCTTTTATTTATTTCTGCATATTCAGTTTATGATCGTTACAAATAATCATAATAAATTTACTTAAAAAAAGGTTTTCTTGCCCCTTGAGTACTTTCACATCAACAGTTTTGACCCATGTGGTAAAAAAATGAAATACACTGAAGTTTTTGGTTAACCTGATAAAATGTGATGAGGTTCAAGTTCTATGAATAGTTTTTTAAGTTGTTGTAAAGACGACTACCAAAAGCTGAAGAAAAGTAAAATAAAAGTGTTGTGTGAATGAATATAAAACATTTATTGCCAAATTCCTGGTAGATTAGTCAATAGACTGCCTGACATTTAATCATTCTTTCAGTGAGCTCATTGTGTTTACTAAAATAGAATAAAGCAGTTTACATTATGACTTTAACATTATTTTCACATTAAAAGCGCTGTCAGCGCTGCAACGGCGTGGATCAGCCGTTATTGTTGACCTGTGTGCTGCAGAGTCACTGCTTTGCACACCATGAGGCAATTTCCTGTGCTGGATATTTAACTTCCTTAATTTCTGACGCTCTTGATTCGTCTTTTCCTGTGTGGTTAGCGAGGAGCTTCACCCTGAGAAACGCTTCACTCTTGTGAGACTGAGAGTCAGTAGAGATGCGTTACGACTGGTTCACCTTTCAGCTCAAGGTGCTACGTGATGTTAAAGCTGTTAGAAAAACATTTTCCTCACAAAAAGCAACATTATGGCATGATCTTTGTGTATTTTAATGATTTAAATGCATTTATATTGTTATCTGGGTTGCACTGTTTTCTAGATTACTCACTGAGTTTCCCTCAGATTCCTGCTTCTCCCAGCTTCACTGCATCAGTTAATCACCATCTGGTTCCTACTATGCTATCACTGCTCCCTGCATAAAGTCATTTTTAATAAATTAGAAACCTGTGAGCCTCGTTTGTCTGATTAAAAGTGTGAATAACAACCTTTCAGCAGCTATAAAATATACATTTTAACGTTTTTTTATTGATCTGATGTAATATTCTAATCTAAGATGTTGTGTTTTGTTTGGCTGTAAGCATAAAATCATCATAATTAACAGAAAAAAAGATCAAAAACACAAATATGTGTGTAATTAATACACATCCTGTGTTTCAGAAGTTACTGGAACACCTGAGTCGGTATTTTTGCCTGAGTCCATCTGTTGAGGGGACACCTGGTCTTGCTGATGAGCTTAGCTCTTTCTCCAAGCTGTAGAGAACCTGCTGATGATATTTAAAATAGAAACTACATCCACTCTGAAAAGAACAATCTTTTCTATGTGCCTAATAACTGTCTGGAGCTCCTTTAGCATGAATTACTGCGTCAAAGCGACGTAGCCAGTGGTGCTGCTGAGGTGTTCAGGCAGCCCAGGTTGCTTTGACAGCCTTGCTGGGTCTGGTGTCTCTTATCTTCCTCTAAAAATACTCCATAGATTCTCTGTAAGTTAAAGTCAGTCACATGTAGCACCACCACGGTTGTTGGAGCAGGTTTTGGTGTTTTTGGCAGTCTGGGCAGGAAGTCCTTCCTGCTTAGGTAGGAAGAGCTTTTAAATTTCCTGGCACATGACTGTGTTGACTGTGGACATCAGAAAACCCATTGGACCAGAACCCACAGATGAAATAGCATCATCAAATTATCACTAAATGTGGATCCATTCAAATTCTTAAATTAATTACACCTGACAATCCTCTCCAGGCTGCTGGTCCACCTTTTCCTGCCAAAATCTTTCCTGCCACTCAACTTTCTATGAATATGCTATCAATTTTTAAAAAATATCTTTTCAAATTTTCTGAGACACATATTTTTGGATTGTCATTATAAGTCATAATCATCAAAATGACAAGAAGATAAGCCTTGCTATGTTTCATATTTAACTTTATGTGTAATGAAACTATATAATCAGCTTTTAACTTTTTGTTCTCTGTCATTGTTCTCTTCATAGAAGGTACACCTGGTCTGGTGTTCTGTTAGCTGTGACATCATCAGGGGAGGCAGATCATCCTCTATTACCATCTAACATAGAAAGTACTCCTGGGTCAATGTGAGCTTCTGAGCTTTCTGTGTCTCTGCTCTGTCTTCTCTAGCATAGAAAGTACTCCTGGGTCAATGTGAGCTTCTGTGCTTTCTGTGTCTCTGCTCTGTCTTCTCTAACATAGAAAGTACTCCTGGGTCAATGTGAGCTTCTGTGCTTTCTGTGTCTCTGCTCTGTCTTCTCTAACATAGAAAGTACTCCTGGGTCAATGTGAGCTTCTGTGCTTTCTGTGTCTCTGCTCTGTCTTCTCTACCATAGAAAGTATTCCTGGGTCAATGTGAGCTTCTGAGCTTTCTGTGTCTCTGCTCTGTCTTCTCTAACATAGAAAGTACTCCTAGGTCAATGTGAGCTTCTGTGCTTTCTGTGTCTCTGCTCTGTCTTCTCTAACATAGAAAGTACTCCTGGGTCAATGTGAGCTTCTGTGCTTTCTGTGTCTCTGCTCTGTCTTCTCTAACATAGAAAGTACTCCTGGGTCAATGTGAGCTTCTGAGCTTTCTGTGTCTCTGCTCTGTCTTCTCTAACATAGAAAGTACTCCTGGGTCAATGTGAGCTTCTGAGCTTTCTGTGTCTCTGCTCTGTCTTCTCTACCATAGAAAGTACTCCTGGGTCAATGTGAGCTTCTGAGCTTTCTGTGTCTCTGCTCTGTCTTCTCTAACATAGAAAGTACTCCTGGGTCAATGTGAGCTTCTGTGCTTTCTGTGTCTCTGCTCTGTCTTCTCTAAGCCCCAGTGGGTGGAGGCAGATGAGCGTTCACACTGAGCCTGGTTCTGGTTCTGCTGGAGGTTCTCCTCCCTGTTAAAGGGGAGTTTTCCTCTCCACTGTCGCTTCATGCATCATGACTTGATGCAACCTGCTGGGTTTCTTTAGAGAGGAAACTTTCAGGGATCGTCAGTCTCTGGCGCTGCTATTCTGTGGCTGGCAGGTTGAAAAGTTTGGTCTAGATCATTCCAGCTAAATCAAGATTCATGCCTCCCATTTTACTTCTTGTGCTCCACTTATAATTTGTTATTTTAGTAGTTTTTATTTCCTGGACTGTAAAGTGTTATAAAGACTGAATATTTTCACGTTTGCCTTAAGTCTGCTCCCCAGTTCATCATCGTCTGCCACATTCTAAATAGTATTCTATGTACAACTTTTTATTTAGCTTAATAAGTCCAATAATATTTTGATGTTTATGATTAAAGTGTCTGCAGTCTGCTCAGACGTCATTAACCTGCAGCAGCGTGGTGAGAAGTGTTGCAAACTTCTTCTGAGGACATGCAGATGCATCTTGGTGCTGAGCTGGGACAACATTTGCTGTCAATCAATGCTGTACAAATAAACCACATTTAAATGAAACTGGTAATACTGAGCTGAGCTGATTGACTGAAGTTTGTTTCTCTTAAAAAGAAAATAAAGTAAGTTGTAAGTGGTGCTTTGACATCCTTTCATAGTCATTGTTGTTTTCTCTTACCTGCAGCACCAGCAGAACAAGAAAGTAGGCATTAGCAATCCTCTGGAACTGCTCGAACAGGTTGAGAGGAAGGAAGGTGAAGAAGTTGTACTTGGAGGTCTTGATGGCATTCGTCTGGAAAAAGAAAATTAATACAGAATTTAAAAAAATTAAGCAGACATGAAAATGTTTGGTGATTGATTTTTCTTCAGAATTTTGATAGTAAACTGTCATTGAAGAAGTTATCAAACTGAAAATAGGGATGTTATATATAAATGTGATGGAAAGCATTTAAAAGCCTGTAAGTAAGTAATTTTGCAAAGATATTCACTTGCTGCACACAAGCGAAGACATTTTAAGACTTCAGCAAACAATAAACTTTGCCCAATTTTGGTTTAGATATAACTTTTAAAACCTATAAGCCTTTAACTGAACCACATTAATCAGCTAAAGCAGAATCAGAATCAAGTTTATTGCCAAGTAGGTTTGCACTTACTAGGAATTTGACTTGGTGTTGATGGTGCAGACAAAATAGATATAATACAGAATCTAGAGCAACACGTCTTCCATTGTGGAAGCAGAGCCTGAGGACTCTGGGTCGGGTTCTCCATCTCTGGTGCTGAGGTTGTTAAAAAGCTCCTCGCTGTCAGGTCTCTGTACGACCGGTGCCAGAGTCTGGTCCGCATTGGACCAGACTCTGGTCGGACTCGTTTTTTAGGCTAAACGGTTTTTAGGCTATAAGCATATAACATGGCTATATACCTTAAAGAATTAAAAGGCTAGAATTTACTGAAAAATTTCCCACATATCCCATGGGGGAAAAAAATTTCTGTTGAGTGTAATCTCTGATTTAAGGATCTAGTTTGGGTTTGAATGTGTTCTTCTACAACAGGTGGGTGTTATAAGGAGGCTGAAAGGTCTGATGGCCATGGTATTATCACTGGATCTCCGTACTAACACCACCACCAACACACAGAGCAGTTCTGTCCATAAATGCTTATATCAGGGGAAATGAGTGTTTATTCTACTCTGAAGTGGTATGGAGGACGGTTTATCCAATATCACGACTACTTGGAAATACTGTAGGGGCGACATGGTCTACTATGTGCGGCTTCATAAGGATTGTTTCATGGATAACTTAGGAGTTATTTAAAATGTAATATGTGGGATTTGCTGCTGACAGCAGTAGTTTCTTCAGCTCTACCTTCAGCTCTTTGGCTGACATCCAGTGTCACTGATAAGAACCAGACACAAACAAATCAAGGCACACCCTGAAGGAAGATAGTTATTTTTCTGCATACAAACAAAAAATCTCTGTGGTAAAATGTTTTGTCTTAAAGGTAAAGCGGCCTGAAGTCACAAAAGTATAAAGCAATAGAAAAAACACAGCGAAGAATCCTGCTGACAGAATGCAATGACTGTGTGGTACTTACTGCATATTTAAAGGAGCGGTTGTACTCTCGGTCATTGGCTCTGAGTTTCCTCTCCAGCTCGGCTTTAAAAAGAAAAACAAAGAAACTATTATTTTGGGAGCATCAAATATTCCTTTATGAAAAGAGGATTGATGGAGAACAGATGTACAAAAGGAAGTGAACTCTTCCAGATAAAAACAGCAATCTACTATGAAAAGGCTAATTATTCTGAGGCCTTTAATAACAATAGTTATTCATGTTGTTCAAGTTATTGAAAAAGCATCAAAATTAACAGCAGCTCACTCACAGTCAAATTAACTTGTTTTCTTTTACAACTTCAAACAATATCCAACTTCCTCTGTGAATCTACTGACTAGGGAATAATTATAGGATTCTTTTGTCATCTTTTATAGGACTGAGATCGGGGCTTTGCTTCATTAAGACTTTGTTGTTATCGTTAAGCGTCTTTGTAACAAATATGGTGGAGTACTCCGGCTCATTGTCTGTGTGGTGGACCCATTTGTGCCCAAGCGTTGACCTCCTGACAGCTTTCTTCACAAGCAGCATTAAAATTTTCCATTTAATGCTCTTTTTTCACAGTGTGATCTATTTTGTGAACTTCCTGCAGCAAAACACCCACACAGCATGATAACCCCCCCCACACACACACACACACTTCACACACACACACACACACACACACACACACACTTCACACCACACACACACACACACACACACACACACACACACACACACACACACACACACACACACACACACACACACTTCACAGTTGGGAAGCATGCTTTAAGGCTTGCCATCTCCCTCTTTTTTCTCTAAATTAAAAGGATGGACATGATGGCCAAATATTTAAATTTTACTTTCATCCTATAGCAGGATATTTATTCTGAAATTAAGATATTTGTCTCTGTAATCTGTCTTTTTGTGTCTTTTTTAGAGTGATGGCTCCTTCTTTACTGAATTATTGGGTGAACCTTTTGCTAGACTTTACAGAGGTTTTAGATTAGCTCTTGTGTTTAAAAGGAATGAATGTTTGGCAAAATACTGGGTTTTATAGGTTTCAAAAGAAGACCCCTATCAGATAAGCCAGGAATTTTTGTGTTTTTTTTGCTGGATTATGTTGTAGATGACCAATGTGCAACTGCTTAAAAACAATGATGTCACACCCCATCTGCCCAGGCTGTCAACCGCAAGCATAGAACGTCAGGCTTTAACCAAACACCTTTAACTTAATTCTATGTTTTTATCTGGATGTTTTTAAGACATAGGGTGAAAACTAAATCCACCTGTTATCACCTGTAACACAACCTTAGCACAACGTAATGTTTAGGCAGATCATCTCATGATATATCTTTTAGTTTAGATGATTTCACTTCCTCAATGATTAATAGGTCAGAGTTAAGATTAGTAAACAAAATGATCAGGAAATGGACTGAAGAGTAAAAAGAAGTCTGAGTAAGGAAGGTCTGACCTAGTTTACAGGTGGTTTAAACCTTTTACTGTAGATGTTTAATGGTTAAATAGATGTTTTACCAACAAAATATTTTATTATTGAAAGTAACTAATTATCTTTTTTCTAATTTTATAAAAAATGTCACGTTTTCACGGTTTAGGGGCATAAAAAACACTTTTAAATGCATTTTTGCAACAATTTTAGAGTCTTGCTAAGGTTGCAAAATCAGAGATCGTATGAATTGCTGTTAATAATTATCTGAGCCATCAATGTTGCATGCATTGACAAACACTGTAGAGTCAGAATGTAACGTGAAAGCCAATTATCTTTATATTGTGCATTTCTTTACAGCCCTTTTACTTTTCTGGAGACCGATTTGTAAACGTATCATAGAAATGCTGATTATATTTATCTGTGACATAATAAAAACACCTCGGTCCAAAGTAATCGAAGTCTATTTCATAGTTAAACGATTATTAATAAAACATCGGGAGAAATCAAAGGGCTTACCTCCCTCAGTCTTTGGGAAACACTCCAAACCAAAGAACGACATCTTCTCTTCCTCTTTCTCTGTCTGTTATCTCTCCATCATAACAATCTGTGAAGCAAAGAGACGACACAGCATATGTTGTTTATTATATTCATTTAAAAGATGGAAAACCACCCTGGCTCTGTTCAAACAAGCATTCATGCTGCTGGTACTGGCCGTTTGTGCCAGCTGTCCTGTGTTTACAACCTTTTCCATGATGTGCTTCATGAGGTAATCGTTTCCTAGAGGTCCTGATGGACCTCATTTCTGAGCGAAACAGTTCTAAACACCAAGTAGTAAACGGCTCAGACCTTTAAATGCCAAAGTTCCCGTCAAAGGGAATAAATGTGTAACAAAAATGGCAACTGTATGGAATATCTGCCCAACATGCTCCAGTTTAAACTGCTCCTGTGATCTTTCACTCGTTCCCTCTCCAGGCTTTTGCGTCTGTCCACCAGGCACTAAATGTCTTCCCCATGGAAGCCGGCGACTCAAAAAAGGGAGGCTTCCCGTCTAGAGCTGTCTGACAATCCCAAAGTAAGTCAGGAATGCCAAACAGGAAGAAGTCGGGGACAAAGGGGTTCTTCTCAGACGGGATAACACCAGCCCGTTGGTCCATGCCAGAAATAACTAATATAAAACTAAAAATTGTTCCAATATCTTCACCACTGAAATAGACCAGACGGATTAAAAAAAACAACTTACTGTTACAACTAAGGGGAATTCCCCCATTCATAATATCACACTGTATGGTAGACTCATTATGCATTACCATATTAAATCATTTTTACAGTATTCTCATAAAGTACTCTTTAACAAGGTTAGCCATTTTCTCAGGAAGCTGCTGTGTTGCTATTTTTTTGAGATTCCCTGTAAAAACATAGAATGCACGGAAAAACGTTTTGTGATTTATGTTTAAAAATTGTGAAAGCAATTGTCAAAGTACATACAAAATGTATTTTTTGCTGATGATTATATGACCAGAAATACCAAAGGTCTCAATTAGGGTAAACAATTGCAAAGACCAGTTGATGCTTCAAAACAATTAGTTTTCTTTTCAAAGAAAAAAATACAGTTTTAAAAATGCTGATTCTCCAAAAATGATTTCTTATATCAGTCTTTAAAGTATTGAGATGAATTGTCAAGATATTCTCATATTATGGCTTATAAAATGATTAAATCAATCTGCTTTAATGCAGTTTTCTGCTCCTAATTAGCTGATTCAACCTGATTCTGCTGCTTTATTTCCCATTTATCTGCTTTTTGGCTGTTAAATCCCAGACAGGTTAGAAAAATAACAACACAGACTGAAGGTCATAATGATAAAAACTGCATTTGTCCAATTGTTGTATGTGTTTATGAGAACCAGAAGATAAAGAATGCATGTGCAGTATGATTTGGCTGGGGAAATGGGAAATGATTGGCTGAAAACAAGACAAAAAGCAAAGACAAAGTCACTTTATAAAAGCAGTCAGCATCCCCCTATATAGAACCTTAAAGGAGGAATAAGCAATAATCCATTGTGTTAGATAGAAAGAACTTAAAAATAGCAATTTGAAGAACTATTGGTATCTTTTTAGATAGACTATGGTATAACAACCTTTATTACCAAAAAAACAACAACAACAGTCTTTGGTATGAAGTTGTCAGATAAGGAAAATGAGGATTATCATTGGCCTCGTGTTTCCAAGGTGGAGAGCATTTTGAGAGCAGTGCTTGTCACACATCTTGTTTTGGTCCACAGACGGTGCTCAACAGCGCACCTAGTGGTGAAAGTTTGCTTATACTTCTTTAATATGTATAGAGGAAGTGCGTCAGCGGTCACCATGATCAGTGCTGTCCAAATAGTGCTATCCTGGGTGTGATTTGCTGGGGGGGATGGGGGGATTTACCCCCCCTCTGTTTGTGACGTCCCCCCTCTGTTTTTTTTGCAAATCGCACTCTGGTGCTATCAGTGAGGAAGGAAAAGGAGCCTGTAAGCTTCCTCTCACAGCTGCTTTAGCCTAAGACATTCACAACGTCTCTTACCTGAGCTAAGGAGCAATTAGGAATCCCACAATCCTTTGCGTGGCATGACGTATAAGCATAGCCACCTCACAGAAATTAAGGAAACTGTCCGGAGAGAAGAGAATGCACTCTGTGTTTACCCACATTTAACTCGTGTCATCCATGAGCGTTTCCATCATTTAATGACGTGGAAGTTAAAGGCTGTCTGAAATCAGCTCAGCCTGAAGCTCCTTTCCTCCACATGATAGAGTTCCTACTGTTAACCCATGAAAAGTCAAGGAGCAGGAGCTGTAATAAATATAATAATATAATATAGAGATATTCAGATGGATGCAGCCATAGTTTTTCACAATCTTTGAATTGAAAGACATAAAAAAGCTTTGCTGAATATTTTTGACTTTTTGATTACAGTAAATGTTACGAGCAAGGCCTATAATGAAAAACCTGTTGTAATGACATTTTTTGTCTGTTTTTATTTACATATTATAAAAGACATCTTAATAATAGGGAAACATATTTTTTCGGCATGCTTTTGCATGTTTCTTCTGGTATTTTTGATCATTTATGTTTGCTTATGAGTTCTGAGTCTCTGAGGTTGGAAGGTCTCATTCCCATCACCCTAATCTTTCGCTTCCTCCACAGAAAAGAGTTGAGACTTTGTGGGTTCATCCAGAACATGTAAACTAAATAAAAAACACTGTATGAATGATTTGGATGCTGCTGGTTGGAGCATGCACACCTATTGGTCTAATTAGTTTGGGTTTAATTGACGGATAAATTAACTGTCCTGAGTAAGGTTGGCATTAAGTGGAAAAATGTTGAAAAGAAGGTAAGTGTAAAAACACATTTCCCATTTTTTATTGATTTTGTCGTGAAGCAGGTACTGTTTCACTTCTCCAAATTCAATCTAAACTTAAAATATTTAACCATTTTCCTTAAGAATGAAGATGGACTCCTGCAAAATCTGTAACTGCCAATGACTTAATAATAATAATAATAATACTAATAATGTTTCCTCAGTTAAACGGTTTCTTCTCAGTTAAACCAGAATAAGGAAGAAAACTGAAAAAAAAAACAACAACCTCACAAACAAGAGAAACAAAACTAATGAGTGTAAATGCAGGTGGGAGAAAACAAAGTTTAGGTCTTTGGGATCTTTTCCTTTGCAGGGTGATGTCAGAGCTATAAATATCAATGGTACGCGTTTGCTGAAGAATGCGGTGTTTTAACAGGCCGGTAACGCACACAGAGACATTCTGTACCGCTAAGTGTAGCAAAGCCAGAATCTTTAACAACGTCGCAGAGCAACAGGAAAAAATGAGGAAGAAAATGTGGGAAAACCTTCAGGGAGTTTAACTCTGATTCTTAAAGCTCAGGCTTCTCTGATGTAAGGAAAAACAGAAAGTCACTAAATATCTGATAATAAACTGATGTTAGTTTACATGCATTATTAATGAGGGTGAAACTTTTTGACATTTAAAGGGACTTTGGTTTATGTTTCAGGTTGAACTCTGTTCCTTGATGTAGCTGCAGGGATCTCCAGACTCCTGATCAGCCTGATCACCACCAATCCAGCTGGGAAAGCACCAACTGAACTAAACACCTGAGCATTTGCTCGGCGGCAGAGGTCAGACGGCTCAATCCCAGCAGGAGAAAGGATATCCTGTACAGACGCCAGCTTCCAGCCCAGATCATTGATGGAAAACCGTGGAAAAGATGCTGGATCGGTGCCGACAATTAGTTCAGTGGGTAGAGTAGTTTGTCTGGTGATTGGAAGGTTGTGGGTTTGATTCCAGCTAGCTGACAAGTCACTTAGTCACTTAGTGTGTGATTGGATGAGTAAAGAGCTATGAGTGGTCAGTATTACTGGAAACGCGACATATAAACTCAGTTTATTTACAGTTTTACAATTATAGCCACGTTTCCACTCCCCTTGTTAAACCGAGCTGAGACCAGTCTGAGCTTGGATCAGTTAACCAAACCCAGACGACCGTTTACACACCACACTATCCCGGTTCCTTGGCTCCTCCTTGCCTCCTAGTGGCGATCTGTGGTACTGCTGCTCTCTGGGATTGAAGGCGGGACCGAGCAAATCAAAATGGCGGCGCCCGTAACATTCAGGATGTTATGGTTAGACAGAGTCGGTTTTTGGGACGTGGCTAAGACAAACAAACGTCTAATCAGGATTTACCGACGCAGGAAACAACAACAGACGCTGAGGTTCATCACACTGCTAAGCAGAATCATCTCTGGAAACCGTGTGGCACGGTAAGGAAGCTAGTATTATTATGAATGTCTGAAATTTGTCTGAATGGATTGTAATCGGGACGTGCAGCCAGAAAACCCGCAGACAGTCAGCTGACTGTAAGGGGATGACGCCGTCTGCTCATGCGCTCTTTATCAGATAACCGGGATAAAAAAACAGTCTGAGACCTGCTGAGGAACTGGTCTGCAGTTAGCGCGGTCCAGTTATGTTTAGCACGGTCCGGTTCAGTCTGCTGACCGTTTACACACAAGAGTTATCTCGGTTACCGAGCTCAGACTGGTCTCAGCTCGGTTAAAAAAGTGGAGTGGAAACGGGGTGTAAGTGAATCTAATCCAGAAAAACTTAGTAGATGCACACCTTTGTTTTCTGTTAGAAACAACATGTCATTTACTGGATTTACGTCATTTACTGGATCTGACAGCCTCTGTCCAGTTAAATGGCTATGTGTGATGTATATATATATATATATATATATATATATATATATATATATATATATATATATATATATATATATTTATATATTTATTATTATTATTATTATTATTATTATTATTATTATTATTATTATCATTATTCCCACCCCTGGCAGTTTTAGGTTTAGAGAAATATTTGAATTTCACCAGCATGTTCCTTCTGGGCCTCAACGATGCCTCAGTTGGACCCAGCAGGTCCCGGGTTCAAATCCTGGCCTGAGGTCTTTCGTGTCTGCATGTTCTCCCTGTGCATGCGTGGGTTCTCTCTGGGTACTCCAGGGTTCTCCCACAGTCTGAAACCTGGACTGCTATTTTAATTGGCCTTTCTTAAGTGTGACTGTGAATACTTTTTTTTCACAAATTATGAAGAAGGGTAAGATTAATTTTCAGCACGACCCACTTCATTAAACATGGATAAAAACAGTTTAAAAATAGATACTTCTTTTATGTTGCATTATTGTTTTATTGGTTTTTGTTGTGAGAGATGCCAGTTACATTTCAGAAACAGACTTATTGGTTGAATTAAAATCTAAATGTTTTGGGGGTATTGATAATTTTAAGCTTAAATGTACCAACTGTAACTAACATGCAACCTCATTAAAATATAACCAACACACTTTTCTTATAAACCAAAAGTAGCAGTTTGGAATAAATCTTGATTTGCATAAATCTACAGTCCAGTAAAGTAGGAAATGAGCTGCAAACCGTTTCACATTTGGCTTCAAACCGCAGTGAAGAAAAAAAGAACAAGTGGGAGGAGTCAGAGCATGTTGAGGTTTGGGGTAAACCAACTTTCCCAGTAAAACACAATGACCTACTTTAGTTTTTTCCTCCTATCTTTAACACATATGTGAACCCGTTCAGAAGGGCATCGTGGAACTCAGTGAAACAAACGTGAAATCTTTTTGGGTCAGAGCGGCAGCATCGAGACGGCTGGTTCTGGTTCCTTAATTACAACAGTTGACTTCCTTCTAATTAGATCTCAATAAAAAGTTTCGTTTTCTGCAACAGCTAAAACAACGTTACAATCCAGTTCCCTCATTTCCAATGAAGACAAACTCGTTTGTGTTTTACCTTTTTGATTGTGGAAAATGCAAAGAGGGAGGGTGTGGAGACGACAGCAGAACTTCCCATTAAAGAAGATTAAACTACAGCTGAGAAATGTTGACTGGAGGCCCTGCAGGATGTCCTCCTCATCAGCAAATTATTACTCCTTTTTGTTATTTAGCAAAAGCTGAATCAGAGGGAAGAAGCTAGAACTATTTATTTATTCATATAAGAACAAAAGGTGAAGTATCAGTATCAGTTGATTTAACCCAATAAATAGCTTATCATTGGCGTATTTGAGCACGAGCCTCCTTCGTCTACACCCCCGCTGTGCATTGAGTGAGAACGAGGTTTACTCTGGACGGGTCGCCGCTCCATCACAGGAAACACGGAGACAAACGAACACTCATGGCTAAACGCAATTTAGAGACCACTTAACCTGACAGTCACGTGTTCAGAGTCTGCGAGGAAGCTGGAGCACCCAGACGGACAGGGAGAACACGCAGAAAGGCCCCAAGCTGGGATTTCAACCCCAGACCTGGCATAAGCATTAAATACACACATCCAGGACCTGCAGGTTTAACTGCAGTAAACTCAGCTGCTTCTTATCAATGTTTGGCTTGTTTGGAAGATGGAAGTCACCAAAAAAACATGGGTTTGGAGAAATATATCTAGATATATTCAGCAAAATGTGCTTTTGCCAGACGAGACCAAAAGTAGCAATGTTTCTCTCTCTCTAGTATCCTGTGTTGCTAATGGGCTTTAGTCAGTGTTGTGAAAGGAAATGGGTAAAGATCCTGAGGTTGGGAGATTAATCCACTATGTGGGGAGCCCGCTCCATCGCCCCTAAGCAGAGACACCTGTCCTTAATAAATCCTACCGTTCCTGCAGAAACCAAACCATGCATATTAACACAAAAGCACGGTGGTGGAGGAGTGATGATCTGGGTTTGTTTTAGACCGATGGGCCCCTGGCATCTTGTAGTCATGGAGTCATGAACTCAAACTGGATCATCAACAGGAAACTAATCCCAAACAAAGCAGGAACTCAACCACAGTAGGAGCGAAAAAGAGAATAAGCAACGGTCTAGTCAAAGCCCAGCTCTGACTATAACTTTGGGTTTGGGCTGTGCAACAAGAAATCTTCGTAACACTTCACTGACCGTTGTGTTGCTGCCGCTAAAGGTGATACAACAAACCAATTTAATTGTGGTTTTCTCCAACATTATTTTGCTTTAAACAGTTTTTTCCCTAAATAAGGACAGAAAAACAAAGACAACTGATGTTTTGCACAGTTACTGCATGCTTTCCCTCCCACGTTATTATAAATAATGATTATGAAACACAGTCTCTGAGGACTTTAACGACATATATAACATCCATTACGGTCAACTGCAGATGCTCTGTGTGTGCACCACGATTATTTTGTTTCTTTTACATGTGCGTCCAAAATGAAACTATTGGAAGAAGACAAGCGTGACTAGTGTGTAACAAGCTCTTGTTTCAACTTGTCTTTTGTGCTTTTCTTGTGGTTCTAAGCCTCCAGGAGCACTTTTTTTTCTAAATGTGTGCGTATCATCACGTTTCTTACCTAAGATGTAGTACACATCTAGTAACCATAGCTCCAGTAAAAACCTACCATGCATTAACTCCCTGATTGGAAAGCCTAACCTTTCATTTCAGACCTGCACATTCATACACTGAATCTGTCTTGGTTTGCTTCACCTGCACTCTCTAAGTCCACAAAGTCCTTTTTCTTGTTATTATTAGCACACAAAGGTGCGTAACAGTATCGCTGAGTCAGAATCACCTGTGACTGGCTTCACAGGTCAGAGGTCACGCCCATGAATGGCTGTGCTGTCCCATCAGTGATCTCTTGTTTCCAAGCCAAACACAGAGCTCTATTATCTAAACGTTCTCTGCAGCTAGAAAGCAGTTTTCTCCTAAGAGTGATTGCATTCAAAGGACTAAAGGGTCATTTAGCCCCTTTGCTCTGTCTTTTCTCTTCATAGAAGGTACACCTGGTCTGGCATTCTGTTAGCTGTGACATCATCGGGGGAGGCAGATCATCCTCTATTACCATCTAACATAGAAAGTACTCCTGGGTCAATGTGAGCTTCTGAGCTTTCTGTGTCTCTGCTCTGTCTTCTCTACCATAGAAAGTACTCCTGGGTCAATGTGAGCTTCTGAGCTTTCTGTGTCTCTGCTCTTTCTTCTCTAACATAGAAAGTACTCCTGGGTCAATGTGAGCTTCTGAGCTTTCTGTGTCTCTGCTCTTTCTTCTCTAACATAGAAAGTACTCCTGGGTCAATGTGAGCTTCTGAGCTTTCTGTGTCTCTGCTCTTTCTTCTCTAACATAGAAAGTACTCCTGGGTCAATGTGAGCTTCTGAGCTTTCTGTGTCTCTGCTCTTTCTTCTCTAACATAGAAAGTACTCCTGGGTCAATGTGAGCTTCTGTGCTTTCTGTGTCTCTGCTCTGTCTTCTCTAACATAGAAAGTTCTCCTGGGTCAATGTGAGCTTCTGTGCTTTCTGTGTCTCTGCTCTGTCTTCTCTAAGCCCCAGTGGGTGGAGGCAGATGAGCGTTCACACTGAGCCTGGTTCTGGTTCTGCTGGAGGTTCTCCTCCCTGTTAAAGGGGAGTTTTCCTCTCCACTGTGGCTTCATGCATGCTCAGTATGAGGGATTGCTGCAAAGCCATCAACAATGCAGACGACTGTCCACTGTGGCTCTACGCTCTTTCAGGAGGAGTGAATGCTGCTTGGAGAGACTTGATGCAACCTGCTGGGTTTCCTTAGAGAGGAAACTTTCTCACCAACCTGGAGGATCTGATGGAGTCTGACTTTAGAAAGAGACTAGAGATGACATGTGTTGTGAAATGGTGCTATATAAATAAAATTTTATTGAATGTTCACAGGGTCCTGGATCCCAGCATATAAATGGAAAGTTGAGAAAGGTGCACAACCTACGGGGATAGCAGCAGTCTTAAGGGGACAGCTGTCATATTGCTCTCCTCCTGAATCAGAGACAGCAGCAGCAGCTCACCTGGGCTGAGGAGAAAAACAACCAGACAGTTGCTGAGTTGTCCAATCATCATCAATCATCATCATTACCTATTGGTGCCTGTCAAGTTGAAACAGCAATTGGTGTATTCGTGTGAGTGCAATACCATCTCCACCCAGCTGGCACGTGGCCTACAGAAAATCAAGCACACCCGTCTTTCACTCAGACCTTCAAGAGCTATAAGTCTACTCAGCACACCTGTGTTGAAAGAACCTCTACAAACAAAGACCTCATCTTCAAGCTCCTGCAGAAACACCACTGGTAGGAACTGAACTTTAAACCTGTATTCGGAGGACTTAGCTGGCTTTACAAAAATGGGAAAGTAGTTTATTTTGTTTATTTTTCTTGATGACTTGAAAGTAATTTGTAATTTGTTTGTTTGTAGGTTTTCAACCTGCTTGGGTGTCATGTATTGAAAAGTACAAGGATTTAAAGAAAAAAAAGAGAAAAGAGAAATAAAATGAAAAGATGACACTGAGAAGAGTTGGTCCTGGATTTCTTTGATGGGAGCAAGCCCTTGTCAAGTTTGGGCAGAAGCTAAGGTGATTTGTAGAGGCCAGAAAACTTGACAGTTGAAAACCAATGGAAACCAGTTCGAATCAATTGGGAACCAGTTGGAAACCAACAGAAGATCAGATGACAGTGAAGTCCTGAGAGGAAAGCTTTGACGAATCAACTCAAGGAGGAACATCAGGTCATCTCATCTATACAATCCACAATGGCTGAAGAAATGTTTGGAAAGTCAGTGAAACAATTGAAGCTGGATCGCACCATGGCAAAGTCTTCCTTCACCAAGCAAGCTAATTTCCTGAGCAGAAAAGCTTCCAACATGACAGAGATGGAACTACGGGAGGAGTTTAAAAAGCTAACTTCCGATGCCAGACATGTAAGTGATTCAAATGATGATTACAAAGCTGGACTACTGGCAGAGGTGGGAGATGAAGATGGTGAACTTGATAAACAGCAAACAGCTGATTTGGAAAAGACTATTAATGACTGTGAATTAAAATTAGAAGAAGTCAAACAAATAGTTCAGTCTAATTTGTGGAAAAAGTATGGTCAAGATGAACTCTATACTGCAATCCAAGAGGCAGAAAAGGCATGCAATGATGCTTCTGAGATAAAAGTTTTAACTGTGAACAAAAGCGCATATGAAGTGCAGCTGTCCTTCGTGGAGAATGTGATCCAGGAATCTATTAAAAGTTTTGTGACCTGGGAAGTGTGGATTCCAGTAGAAGAAAGGGACAATATAGAAGACAGAGTAAAACAAATGAAATTGATGAAAAATAAACTTCAAACAAGAAAATCTCAGTTTGCCATAGCACAAACGATTGCAGAGGAGAAGAGGAAATCAGATGCTGCTCAATTAGACCTTACATCTTTTCCTATACGAGCGCAACCTGCACCCAGTGTAAAGATTAGACCCATTTGTCTACCAAAATTTCATGGCTGTAAAAGAAACTTTCACAGATGGAGAAAAGACTGGGAAAGTCTGCAGAAGCAGGGAGAACCAAGTGGCTCAGTGGAAGTGAAAAAGTTTCAGTTGTTGGATAGTGTAGATGTAAGGATCTGTAATGAATTACACCTGTCTACTTATGATACTGCTGCAGATATGTTTCGAGTGATGGAAAATAGGTATGGCGACAAGTTAAGCATTGCTTTAGAAATTATTGAAGAGCTTGAGAAGACTCCACCCCGGAAAGCAAACCAGCCAAGGAAAGTGATAGATCTTATTCAAGAAATTGAAAAGGCTCTAGCTGACTTAACAGAGTTAGGTAATATTGGAGCAATGAAAAATCCTCTGGTTATTAAATCTCTAGAGAGTAAACTACCTGATGTTATAAAGAGAGACTGGCTAGTTTTTATGGTTAATCCTGCCAATGCAGTTACACCAAATAACCATTTTGATAGTCTTCTCAAATTTCTAAAAACACAGGAGGAAGTTCTAGAGAAATTGGAGCAACTAGGAGTGAGTGAAAAGGTTGAGAAGAAGTTTGAGAAACGACATGCTTTTACTCGATCCACAAGAAAGAATCATGCCTGTATTGTGTGTGGAGACACAAGACACGGAGATAAAATATTCTTCTGCAAACAGTTCAAAGTAATGAATTTACCTGAAAAGCTCAACATTGTAAAGACATTGGACACATGCAAAAGGTGTTTGAGAAAGCATGGAGATGCTGATTGCGTCAACACCTACCTTTGTAGAGATAAAGATTGTAAGAAGAGAAGCTTTTCAGATCACCATTTTCTCCTTTGCCCAAAGGGTAAAAGTACAAAGGTTGAGACTGATAAACCAAGAAGGGAAAATAGATTGACAGAAGAGCAGGAAAAATTCATAGCTGGACTTTCACCAGAACTAGCAGAAGAATGCAGAGAAGCCTTTTCAAATGTGACTGCTTCAACAAGAAACACAAGGCGTGAAGCCTCTGGTCTTACGGAGTCATATGGACTAAAGGAGCAACCTGTCATTCTAATGCTATTGGAAGTCACTGCGAACGCAGGCCAGAAAATTGGCACTTTGATTGACCTGGCTTCTGATACTAATTACATTACTCATCAAGCAGCTAAAAGGTTGAGCCTGGAAGGTGAAAACATAACATTAGTTGTTCATGGTGTTGGGGGAATGTCAGTCAAAGTTAGAACAAAAAGATACCTGCTAAAAGTAAGAGTTAAGACCCCCAAAGGCAAAGTGAAAGCTCACCAACTCATGTGTTATGGACTTAGTGAAATTGCTAAGGTGCTTAAAGTCATTCAACCTCAACAGTTGCAAAGGTTTTTCCCAGATGTTGGCCTGGAGGACCTTAAAAGACCAGATACTATTGAGCTGCTAATAAGCCACAGAGAAGGCAGACTGGCCCCTCAAAGAGTCAAGGTTGTGGGAGACTTGGTTCTGTGGAACAGTCCACTCGGCATGACCGTGGGAGGAGCTCATCCGGATCTTTGTGAAGACGTCGACGTGGCAGCATACAGGTCAGAAACGCACTTTGCTCGTTCCATGCGCATTGCTGCTGTGGAGTATAAAGAAGCCTGCAGTTTTGAAGAAGTTAAAGCAGAAAGCAAAAACACAACTACCAATAAAGAGTTCATTGATTGGTGGAAGTGGGAGAGCATAGGAGCAGCTTGTGAACCAAAGTGTGGTGGATGTCGCTGTGGGACATGTCAGCCAGGTGGGAAAGATATGACATTAATGGAGGAGAAAGAACTTGAAATAATTAAACAAGGCCTTACCTATGTGCAAGCAGATAACCACAGTGATGCTCCCCACTGGGATGCAAAGTATCCTTGGATTGTAGAACCCACTTGTCTTCCCAATAACAGGAAAAGTGTTGAATCAACTTTCTTAAGAATAGAAAGACGATTAAATAAAGAGCCTGAATGGAAAACTGTCTATGCAAGCCAGGTGCATGAAATGGTGGAGAGGAAAGCAGCAGTAAAACTAACAGAAGACACTCTAAACAACTGGAAAGGACCAGTATGGTATGTAAACCATCAGGTGGCGCCAAATCCTCATTCTGTGACCACTCCTGTGCGTTTAGTATGGAACAGCAGTCAAGGATTTGAAGGCCTAAGTATGAACGATATTCTGCTGAAAGGTCCTGATGTTTTAAATCCTATTCGTGCTGTTCTACTCAGGTTCAGAAGGGGACTGCATGCTGCCCTGGGAGACATTAAAAAGATGTATAACTCTGTGTGGCTAGAGGACCTGGAGAGACATCTACACAGGTTCCTCTGGAGAGACGGCTCAGAAGAGGAGATCGGTGAGTTTGCCATTACCAGAGTTAACATTGGGGATCGACCTGCTGGATGTATTGCCCAAGTAGCGATGCGAGAGACGGCAAAACTGCCCATGTTTGACAGCTGTAAAGAGGAGCGGAGGATCCTGGAAGAAGACTGTTATGTCGATGATATTCTAACATCTGACAATGACCCAGAACTTTTGCATAGACACATTGAGAAGGTGGAAGAGATCTTACAAGCTGGGGGATTCTGTTTGAAACCATGGGTTCTATCAGGTCAAAGTGGGAGGCAAAACATGTCCTTATCGGGCAGAGATAAAATCCTTAAACTCCCTAATCAGTTGGAAGAGGATGACAATAAGGCTTTGGGAGTGGGATATCTGGTGGAGGAGGATAAATTGTATGTGATGACATCAATTAACTTCTCAAAGAGGAGGAAAAAAATGAGGATGGGACAAAACCTAGAAGAAGGAGAAGTGAGAATAAAAACTCCAAATCCTCTCACTAGGAGAGAACTCCTTAGCCAAGTAGCTAGTCTTTTTGATCCCATTGGGCTAGTTACACCCACCAAACAAAAAGGAGCCATTCTAGTGAGAAAGGCTTTTCAAGAAACCAAAACTGCAGGCAAAGCAGGTGATACTTGGGATCAACCACTTTCTGATGGACTAAGAAATTAAGCCATTGAATTGTTCCAGGAGTATGTTCGCCTGGGCCAAATTAAATTTCACAGGAGTTTAACACCAATCAGTTGGATCGGAAAGCCCATTGGAATAACTTTTTCTGATGGGAGTGACAAAAGTTATGGGGCAGTTCTATACTTCAGATGGGAGACAGAGCAAGGGATCCAAGTGAGACTTGTAGAATCCAAAGCAAAACTAACTCCACTCGACCAGAAAGGAGAACCTGTAAAGGCAGAAATCTGTGGTGCGGTGTTTGCAGCTCGTCTGAGGAAGTATGTTGAAAAGCACAGTAGGATGGAAATTGGAGGGTGGTACCATCTTCTAGACAGCCAAACTGTGTTAGGAGCCATTCAGCGTGACAGCTATGGGTACCAAACTTTCTTTGCTAATAGAATTGGTGAAATACAGAAAACTGGGCCTGTAGCAGATTGGTGGTGGATTCCAGGTGAGCTCAATGTTGCAGACATTACATCAAGAGGAGCATGTCCTGAGCACCTCCAAGAGGACTCACAGTGGCAAAATGGACCAAAGTTTTTGGTGCAACCTATTGACCAATGGCCGAAAAGATCTGCCAAAGACATTGCTATAAGTGCAAGAGAAGGGGTTGAAAAACTCCAAAGAAAAGCTTTCTCAGCAGTAACAACTAGAGCACAGTCTAAGCAAACTAAAAAAAAAATTGTGTAATGAGGAGGCAACAAAGAATGCTCTAAAAGTTACAAAGGGTAAAGAAAGGGGCATGGAGCTCAAAATCTCACCTCTTACATTCATTGCCAAGCAGTTAATTCAAGAGAGAAGATACAGCAGTCTTTCTAAACTGGTCAGAGTTATTGCATGGGTGAGAAGAGCTGTTGAAAACTGGAGACTCACTTTGGAAAATCACCATAGTGGCAGAAAAGTGAAAGTAAAAATTTCAACAGACGTCAAACAATCAACCATCCATCCCGGGCTTAGTGTTAAAGAGTGTGAGAATGCACTGAGAGAGGTTTTTCTGGCTGCACAAGAGAATACCTCGTTCCATGACACAACTTTAAACAGGCTAGTTGTGTTTAAAGAACAAGATTCTGGACTTCAGGTATGTGGGGGTCGTATTCAATTCTTTAATGAAGATAAAGAGCTGTTCCCATTTTACCCTATGACTCATGGGTATCCACATTGGTTGCTCTTGAAGCTCATGAAGTCAATCATGAAGGTATTGCTGGTACATTACTGCAGATGAGGAAAAAAGCATGGGTGGTGAGAGGCAGAAGATTGGCTAAGAAAGTTGTGAATAACTGTGTGACGTGCCGGAAAATCAGGGCAAAAAGATGTGAGCAGATAATGGGGGATCTTCCACCAGAACGAACACAGCCGGCTAGACCATTTGAGTTTACTACTATTGATCTTTTTGGACCTTATGAAGTGAGGGATGAGGCCCGGAAAAGAGTTAAACTGAAAGTGTGGGGCATCATCTTCTGTTGCATGTCATCTAGAGCTATTCACACAGACCTTGTAAGCGATCAGTCAAGTGAAGGTTTTTTGTTAGCATACCAGAGATTTACAGCCTTAAGAGGACATCCAAGAAAGTTATGGTCAGATGGCGGAAAAAACTTTATTGGAGCTAAACCTGTCCTGGCTGATCTTTATCTGTTTTTGGACCAACTAAACAAAGAGCAAATTCAACATGAAGCTTTGGAACATGGAACTGAATGGAGCTGGAAAATACACCCTGCAGACTCCCCCCATAGGAATGGGGCAGCAGAAGCAGCTGTAAAGATAGTCAAGCAAGCATTGCACAATCTAGGATCGGACGGAGTTTTTACATGGAGTGAATTTCAAACATTCCTGTATATGGCAGCTAATCTGGCTAATGAAAGACCAATAGATGCAAGAACTCAAAGTCGAGAAGATTGCATAAGCTACATCACACCAAATTATCTGCTGCTTGGAAGAACTGATCTAAAAAGTGATAGTTGCGGATTTGACTTTAAAAGTTATCCACTCAAGAGATTAAAGTTCATTCAAACAGAAGTGGATAGATTTTGGAGAAAATGGAGTCAATTAGCTGGACCAAATTTGTTTATCAGAAGTAAATGGCATTCAAAAAAGCGAAATGTTGCTGTCGGAGACATTGTTTGGCTGGCAGACCAAAATGCTTTGAGGAGTCAGTACAAATTTGGCAGAGTGATCAGCGTAAACTGTGACGGAAAGGGGACTGTAAGAGATGTTCATGTATGAACTTATCCAAGTTATCCTGTACCACTTATAAGAGCTGGAGGACAAACAAGGAGGACGAGGAAGGAACTTCAAGTGAAGATACCCTCAACAATACTTCACAGAGATGTAAGGCGCATTGTTGTGTTATTGCC
This sequence comes from Fundulus heteroclitus, assembly GCF_011125445.2. NCBI lineage: Eukaryota > Metazoa > Chordata > Actinopteri > Cyprinodontiformes > Fundulidae > Fundulus > Fundulus heteroclitus. The sequence goes on from NC_046372.1 coordinate 27,797,644, forward strand.
GATAGAAGAACAAGAAAACCCTACTGGGACAAGATCTGGCGAAGAGAGAGGCGTGACCTCCTTGGGTTAAAAAAAAAAAAACCAGGAGCTCAAGTGGGAGGTGTCAAGTTGAAACAGCAATTGGTGTATTCGTGTGAGTGCAATACCATCTCCACCCAGCTGGCACGTGGCCTACAGAAAATCAAGCACACCCGTCTTTCACTCAGACCTTCAAGAGCTATAAGTCTACTCAGCACACCTGTGTTGAAAGAACCTCTACAAACAAAGACCTCATCTTCAAGCTCCTGCAGAAACACCACTGGTAGGAACTGAACTTTAAACCTGTATTCGGAGGACTTAGCTGGCTTTACAAAAATGGGAAAGTAGTTTATTTTGTTTATTTTTCTTGATGACTTGAAAGTAATTTGTAATTTGTTTGTTTGTAGGTTTTCAACCTGCTTGGGTGTCATGTATTGAAAAGTACAAGGATTTAAAGAAAAAAAAGAGAAAAGAGAAATAAAATGAAAAGATGACACTGAGAAGAGTTGGTCCTGGATTTCTTTGATGGGAGCAAGCCCTTGTCAAGTTTGGGCAGAAGCTAAGGTGATTTGTAGAGGCCAGAAAACTTGACAGTGCCTAATATCTGCTCTCTGTGAACGCTGTAACCAAAGTCAGATTCCCTGATTGTGAAAAATAGTGGCAGAATAAAGCCAGTTGTTGTTCTGAAGAGTGCGGAGGAAATGTGGAGAAGCTCAGAATCTATGCGGTCCAGTTTGAAGTTCCCACAGTCAGTGAGGATTTCAGGTAACATGTGATCCGCTGGTTCTGGTCCGCTGTGTTTTATCAAGTCCAGCTGTCTGCAGGACATTTTAGATGCGCAGACAACCCAGAGATGCTTATTTTATTTTCCAGCAGGCCTCGGCACCTGTCCACCCAGCCAAAAGCACCAACAGAGGTTTTAAGGGTTTTAATGGTATCGATGTGCTTGGCTGGCCAGCAAAGAGGCTCGACCCGAACCTCAGGGAGAATCTAAGGAGTGTTGTCAAGATGAAGATGACAGACACCAGAACTAACGATGGAGATGACCTGAAGGCTGCTATCAAAGCAACCTGGGCTTCCTGAACCCCTCAGCAGAACCAGAGCCGGACCGCCTCCACACCACGCCGCAGAAACTCCTGCAAAAGAAGCCCTGAACAAGTTCTGAGAACATTTAAGTGTACGGTACTCAGTACGCCCACATTTCTGAAAATCCTTTTTTTATTTAGAGGCAGTAATAAACCAAGTTGTTTCCTCCAGATCACAGTCCTGTTCAGGACAGCCTTCAGCACAACACCGTCTAAAAACAAACTCCAATAAAAGCTGGTTCCTCTTCCTATATCAGTCAAAATCCATCAAGTAATTAGAAAATTACTTTAGTTCCAAAATACGGCTCCAGTTTTAATGTTTTATGCTCTATACTATCAGTGTTTTCAGGTTCTGTATGAAGGTTTGTGTGAAGAGTAAATTCCCTTCGTGAATCCTGCATTGTTGCTTTGGGAGCAAATGTTCAGCACCTTGTGGAGCGGACTTTGATGCGCCGCTGACGCTTCACCCGAGCACGGCTTCTTCTTCTTGACCCAATTGGAGTTAAACAGAAGTTATTGCATAATATTTTCCAGCAGATGACCCAGCAGAGAGCGATCTGCAGTGAGAGATAAGGCCCAGAGAACAGCTGCAGCATTTCCAGCATGTGCCCTCTGTGTGTGTCTTTTCTACCTGACAGCCAACAGAAACTGTTTGAAAAAAGCTCAACAAGGCAGGAGGAGAGCAGCTGGTTCTGATGGGATGGGTCCAATAAAAAGACGTCTGGACGCTGATTTCACAACTCTGAAAACTGATTTTAAACTCTAATTATTTTGCATCCCTGATTCAATTTGTGCATTTAGTTTTTTACATTAATGTCAGTTATTTGAACGTCAGACATGCGATTTATAGCAATCATGGTTGTCCAGCCCGTAAAACAAGTAAATTCATTTTGTATAAACCTTGTTGAACAACTAGGTGTAAAATGGCCCATGAAACGGAGGAAATGTGCTGCGAGTTCCTTGATAGAGGCCAAACTTTTAAATCAAAGGATTGCAAAATCATTTGTCCCTCAACTTTCACTTGTTTTTACTAAACGACAAGCAAAAATGTGCATCAAAGAACAAGCTGTTTGGTGATGCATTCACAGCCCAAAGCGAAAGTAGGAGCTTTTAGCTTTCATCTGACTGGTGGGATTTATTTTGTAATTTAGTATCATAAATTGATAGTTTTAGGTGTTTATTTCCCTCTCTTTGCATATGGATCTGTGTTTGACTGTAATCCTGTCTCTGACTTGTTTTGGATTATTTTTTTATCATCTAACTCATTGTGTGTCTTTCTGTGGTAAATTTAAATAACATTTGAGGCATTGAGCTCCTAACAGAACATTTAGTAACAGCAGCTTTAAACGCAGAGGAAAGCACATATTTATGCTCTCGAGATTATTAATGAGGTTTAAGAGCTACAAATGTGAATGATTAAATCAAGACCTGTAGAAAGAAATTCTGAAAATGAAAAAAGTGTTCATGTATGGCAGTAAATATGTGTCACTAGGATTCAAATTAAAAATGTCACGAAATCTGATCACATCTATTTAGGCACCTAATGACAATACTTTTTTTTCCAGGTTAAAAATGTATTCTGAATATATTTTAACACTAAAAGTTAAGTACAAACATACAACATTCAAATCCTAGCGACACATATTTACTTTGAAAAGCTGCTTGAGTTTTCTGTCGCGTCTCCATCAACAAGCGCTTTACTTATCAGAGTTCTGGCCAAAAATAGCCGCCATGCTGAAACTTTCAGAGCCTCTCGGTCCGTAGGAAGGACGCCCGGTGATCAGAGACAAGACGGTTATTTAATTGGTTGATCAGCGGGACACTGAACTCCAGCAGCAAACTTTAGACTTCTATTATTTGTTTTCTATGCTGCTGCTTTGGACTGGTGTTAAACGCAGAGGAAAAAGCCAAACAATGTTACATGAGGTTTCACTGGACTGTTTACAGTGGCAAGCTTCTAATGGCCAATGTTTTTTCTTCTTTATATATAGAAACATAATACAGATAGTTTTATTTGTGCTACTGTTTTTATGCAATATCTGCAAAGAAATTCAATCAAAAAGATGACAGAGACTGCACAAGGGATTATTTCGGTTTAAAGTTTAGCACTTAGCTTTAATTACTTTTTCTATTCTATGAATTTTTTTATACTCAATTTTTTATTCTGTTTCCTGTGATATTTTGGAATGTTTTTTTTATTATTTCATTACTATGTGCTTAAGTCTCCTTATTTGAATGTTTTAAAGTGCTTTATTAATCAATAAATTAATACATTTTAATTTTTCTTCATTTTTCATATGGAAAGGATTAAATGGGCCTTAGAAGTCCTATTTGTCCCTCGTTGTGAAAACTTGAAGTTTCTCTTGGTTCCAAATCGTACGAGAAAACTGATTTGAGGGCAAAATATGAACCTCCATAAGTCATCTGTATCTAGGGGTGATGTAGGGTCAGACAAATTTAATTTATAAGAAGCAAGGCCAGAAATGGCTCTGAGCTGTAAAGACTTGTACGGCAGAGCAATAGAGTCACCTAGAGAAAAAGTTTCAATAATTCAACAATAAAAAAGGTAAAATGATGAGAATAAAGATGAATGATGGCGAGAACAACAACAATAAAGCCGAAATGATGATAAAGACATTGAAACGACAAGAAAAAGACAAAATGATGAGAAGAAAGTGGAAAAAGTATTTCAAGAGATAAAGTCTAAATGACACCAATACAAAGACCACAAGCATACCTCGTGGGAGCTGGACTTTTAACATTTATAAGATTTAAAAAATACATAATTTCTGTTTCAGTACATAAATCCAGCAAAACATACACAAACATAAAGCATTTTAAACATTGGGAAGAACAGAGCAGTTTTATTTCAACTTCATTCTCAATACTTCATTTTTAAAATGTAATTTTGTATTTATTCTCAATATTCCATCTTTATTCTGTAGTGAAAAGGAAAAAGAAATCCACCAAATAATTTATTTTACCCTAAGTCAGCCTAATACTCCTTTATAAGATCCAGACCCATGGACTAAAACCTCTAAATTAATCAAAATTATTTAAAATAATGAAATGTAAAAAGCCAAACTTTCTTCTGCATTTTCTGCTGTTAGTTTTAACGGCTTCAGCGACATCCTGACAAGAGGACCTTTTTCACTCAACGAGTCCATTAAAGAATAAATAGCAGGAAGAAGTAGCAAATGGAGGAACTTCCTATGAACAATAGTTTGGCAAGAAATGAAGGAAGTAATTTAAAAAAAAAGGAGCTGATTCTGATAAATTCCTGCTGAAACAGACAAACAACTTTCAGCTCTGATAAACTCAATTGAATTTGTGAGTTAGCTCTTAAACTACAGCATTTTTATCTCCACCCAAAAAGGCAAAATGAACGCAGGAGACGAGAGGTCTGTGCTAACAGAACACTGAAGCTACTGACGTGAGGTTTGGTAAAAAAAAAATATGGCAATAAATAAATAAATACATAAATAAATAAATACATAAATAAATGTCTGGATGTAACATAGAAACCAATACAGCAACACCTGGAGTAAAAATCAAACAATTCTTCAATTTCTCTCCTGTATTCTTAATTTCATTTAACGTTCCCTTTTCCTTACATTGTTGCTTCTGTTTTTCGTGTTTTTGTTAATTATTTTCTTAATTAATTTAGTCATCAGTGGGTTGATCCATTAAAATAGCAAAGAAAAATCTTCAATATAAAAAACAGCTGGTGTTTTTAACCTGATACCAAGAGAGAACTTCAAGCTGCGATAAAAAAGCAGAAGTTCTCCTTAAATACAGCTTTTGTCTACAGAGCATCAGGAGAAGTTATCGGCTCATTTTAATGTAATTCCATTTTGAACTTTTCCGTCCAGACGCCTAAAACTTCCCAACGCAGATTTGGGAGTCGCTTCTTAAACAAGCCCAGCAGAGGAAAGTGAGGAGAGCTGAGAACCCACTGAGAACCCACTGAGAACCCACTGAGAACCAACTGAGAACCGGCTGAGAACCCACTGAGAAACGGCTGAGAACCGACTGAGAACCCACTGAGAACCAACTGAGAACCGGCTGAGAACCCACTGAGAACCCACTGAGAACCAACTGAGAACCGACTGAGAACCCACTGAGAACCAACTGAGAACCGGCTGAGAACCCACTGAGAAACGGCTGAGAACCGACTGAGAACCCACTGAGAACCGACTGAGAACCGGCTGAAAACCGACTGAGAACCCGCTGAGAACCGACTGAGAACCGGCTGAAAACCGACTGAGAACCCGCTGAGAACCAGCTGAGAACCCACTGAGAACCCACTGAGAACCAACTGAAAACCGACTGAGAACCCACTGAGAACCGGCTGAGAACCTCAGGAAGAAGAAGGACCTAAACATCAGAAACTCCTTATATGTGAACATTTTGAGTCAAACTGCCCCGTAGCATCAAAACCAGAAGCCGGCTGTCAAAATGCTCAATAATCAGTTATATATGTAGTATAATGTGATATACTGTTGTATATCACATTATACGCTTCACATGCACTTTGCTCTGAAGTGATCATAAAAACCGACCATAAAGTGATCTGAATGACTCCTGGCTGCAGACCTACTGCACAGAGGAGGTGGTCCTGATGAGGTTCCACCAAACCGTTCAGGTTTAAACGGTGTAAACAGGTTGTTTACACCGTGAAAATAATCAGGCTGCCATGTGAGACAATGACACAAAGTCTCGCTCAAGAGTTTTCCTTTATTCAGGTTTGCTTCGCCTTCTGGGATGCAGTAAGTAAATATGTTTCAGTACTGGGGGGGGGGGGGGGGGGGGGGCTTAGGAAGACCCGCTCACAGATTTCTTCCTGTTAAGCTTTTTTGTTTCACGTGAACAAATTTAACGTAACAAAGATTACCTGAATAAACACATAACGCACAATTAGAAAAGGTGTAATTTGTTGTTGTGGATGCGGACCCAACTTTGACAGGAGAACGGGAGTCCAGTGTAGGAGGTGGATATTTGTTAAAGGGACAATAACAAGGCCCCAGCAGAGATGGAGAACGTCTGATGAGAACAACAAACATCTCAACAACTTGAACCGATGAGGCGAAGGAAGACAGGAGACCTGCTGAACAGGTGAGGAAAGGATCTGACAAGGAATGAACGAACCTACCAAGCTTCTAACTGCTGGGAGGTGATCAGTGACATGGGAACCTGCAGCTGGACAAAGACCTGAAAAGACAGATTCTCTGATGTAGCTCCTCCCTCACAGTCCAGACGGCTCAGTTTAACCGACCACCGTCACCAACGCGCCGACTCAGCAGGGATGGCTTAGTTTGGGGTTTATTTTCATGCTTTCCATCAGTCACTGCAGGATAAAATCACTAAATGAATACACACAGACACACTCTGATTATAGAGTTTAACTTTAGTCCCCCCCCCCCAGACAACCCAGGGCTGCACCAACATGCTGTTCATGAAGTGAACGGACTGATGAAGACGCTCCTACTGCTCCCCCTGAGCCAGGGCCGTCCAAACTTTTCATCACAGGGGCCAAAACTGTCAAGTCAAAAGTACACTTAAAAAAAACAACTAAAATTATCCAAACAGTATATTGTGATTTAATTTTTTTTATTATTATTTTTTTACCTGCTCCACAGAATATGGGCCAGCAATATTTTATTTAAACAAATTAATCTGATTTTCTGTAGAAAGATTCCATTGTAGACCCAAAACTTAAAAAGGGTTTTGCCACGTTTCATACAGTTTGCAGAAAAATAACTAATATTTTTCTATTTTCAGCAATCAAAACAGGATTGAGTCAGTTTTTCTTTGAAAAACACCTCCTGTATTAAGCCAATTTTAATAAATAATATTTCAACACAAACATTGGTGCACCAAAGTCTGCCTTTAAATAAAAGTCATTGGATATTGTGATCCTTGGACAAAATCAGTCCAAGGGCCGCAAATGGCCCCGGGCCCATTCTGGACAACCCTGTCCTAACCCTAAAAACTCATTAGGTAACAACATCAGAGCAGAATTCATGGTTTCATGAGTTACAGCAAACGTCCAGGCCATCACACCGCCATCACCATCACCACGTTTAACTGGCAGCATGATTTTTATTTTAGTTAATACTGTGTTACACCCTCACAGCCTCAAAGAAGTCAAACATTTTTCTTTTTTTTTAGTACAAAGAATATTTCCCCAAAACTCCAGATCCAGGTTTATTTTGGTCAGCATGTGTTTCTGCCATGGAGCTACAAACAGAGCTTTAGATGTCTGAGTTGTCTTAAAGCGTCCTGGATGATTTGCCAAAGCGCTTCTAGAGTTTTTACTGCTGGGAATTTTCACCACAGGTCCAAGTTTTCTCCGTTTGTGGATCAAACTTTGCTTCTCAATCTTCGTACTGACTGATGTCAAGGACTATGTTCCTAATTTTTACATATTTTGATATGATTTGTGTTGCCAAACACGACTTATTTATTTTACAGTTCTGGAAGTTGTTCAGTCTGGATTTGGCAAATTAAACAGAAACAAAAGAAAGTGATTATTCACAGTTTATTCATGATTTACCAAGAAGGTGATTTCACATCAGGGCAGGTTGGTTTAGGTAGCTTTTCTCCTTTAATAAGTAAAATATTAATTGGGAAACTTATTCATATTTACTTAGATTAACTTTATGTCTGAGGAAACGGCTAAGTGTAAAAAAAGCAAAGCAGAACAAATCTGTAACAGAGCAAACAAAGCACTATATACTGTAAGGTTATTTTTTATTGTCCTCCTGATGAAATATGATGATCTTTTTGTTTTTATGCACACAACCAAGAGCTTTGGCCACAGTAAGGTCTGGTTTCTGGTTCTTTAGGGTTCCTCGTCCTGCTTTAACATTGGAACCCTGTGCGTGCTGAATGGTTTCTGTTGAACTCCCCATATCTGATATGCAGCACGTCTGCCAGTTAAACTACAGTCGTAGGAAAAGTGCAGAGATGAGTGAATCTTTGAAACTGCAGAGCATTTTGGATTTCACCTATAGCCGCAGTTCAACCACAGGAAGCGTAAGACTTCAAACACAAACTGGTCTTTTCTTAGAGCCGTTACAGAAAAACCACCTCTCTGCTAGATGCATGCAAATCCACAAAGCATTCACGCTGCGATCAGGTCATGTTGTCGCACTCTTCACGCAAGGATGCAGGGAATTTAGTTGCACACACGCGCAGGTTATGATGAGAATCTCATGAAGCCATCTAACGCCATGATAATCTGACAAACCCAGGATTGTTCTTTTTACTCTATTAATCAGGAGCAATCTGCTGTTCTGGCTTTATGAAGTCGTTTCTCGTACAACAAACAACAATTAGGAGGGACTCCTTTAGTTTTTACAGAGCACCATTAGGGTTCATTGATGCGTTACCACAATATAAAAACCACCACCACCACCATGCTACAGAGGGTTAATGCATGCTCAAAAAGACCTTCAATGCTCTGTCATAACTAATGAAAAATATATTTCCTTCTTAATATGTCCCAGAAATCCTCATCAAGATCCTGCAAAGGCAGCGGATCTTCTGGCTGTTTTGTTTAGCATTGCATCATCTCGTTATCCTGAGTGGAGGAGTAAAAGTAAGCAGCCTAATAAAGACAGCTGCTGGTCGATGCATCCAGATAACATCTTTGTTTGCAGGCTAAAATTTAAACATTAAATTTCATCATTTTCAACAATCTTTATTATCCCTGTCTATGATCAGTGGTGGAGTTAAAAAAAAAACTGGATAAATGTGTCTTTGTGACAGACACAGAAGAATGTTTGATAATTGCTCACAACACAAAAAAATACAGACGGACAAAAATGTAGAGAAACAATCAGAACTGAGGAAAAACCAAAACAGCAGAGGTTGTTGGATCAGAACCTCCTCATGGTCTCTATTTTAAGTCACGACGAGATCGCTCGTAATATTACCACTTTTGTCTTTTTTTACTGTATTCTCCTAAGACTTTTACTCATATTAGTCATTTTATCTCTTTTATACTCCCCCAAAAGGTCTGTTCCTAATCTGTCTATACCAGATCCTAAAAGGTTCACCTGGTTTTATGAAATAATGAAGACCACAATGTTTAGATTTAACCAATTGATCTTTATATAGTTATATAGAAACACACACCTATTTATTTATAAAACTTTAAAATCTATATATGCCCATCTATATCTATCTAAATACTTAAAACATAAATACAGGGAACATAGACGTCCACTGCTCTCGTTCATCTTCAGAGCTTTGTCTCATTTGTCGATGATCCAGGTTTGGTTAAACTTAATCTGTGGAGATGTTGGTGGAGCAGATGTCTTCACGTTGGAGATGTTCATGGTCGACTCGAGTGACTGCAGGTCCTGCAGAACCAGAATCCCACCTCACCACTAGTCTGTGCTGATCTTCTGTGATTTACTGATACAGAAGTCTTTCAGATGCTTCCTGCTGTGTTTTGTGATAAGAGGCGTTCTCTTGGCAGTCAAACTTCTTGTTCTAATTGTTTTATCATGAACAATAACATTTAACATACTAACCAAAGTCCTTGGAGCTCGTGATGGAGCTCTTGGGTTTTTAACAAAACTTCATGACGTTGCTCAGTTGGACATTTGAGTGAATTTACATACTGGGACGTCCACTGCCTTAAATGTTTACCGTGTTTTCTGCCCATTAACTAAAAAGTTGGATTTTTAATGGTTCAGCTTTTCCTTACGGCCCTTTCCCAGATTGATGGGCGGCAACAATTCCCTTTCTAAGGCTGCGGCTTTTGTCTTTGTCTCTCTGCATTATATTTACAGACACAACAGAGCATCAAACTCTGAAAACTCCTGCTTCAATAGTAGCTGTTAAATTTGATGATAATGTAATACTTAATTGCCTTAATTAGCATTACCTGGCTGCTATGTTCCCTCGTAAACCCAGCAGAAACAGGAATAAAAAGTATCTCCACTAGAGCTGCACTATATGTCAAATCACACGGATTATTTGGTTGGATATCTTATTCCCAGCCTGCATATTAATGATATATATTTAGCCATTTACATTTAGTCTTTAATGCACAACAAATGGGTATTTATTAGTGTCTGAGTTGCTAAAGCTAAAAAAATGGCGGTGAAATTCTAATGGTGAAAAAAAATTACAGAAAATGTGAGTTAATCATAACTGATATTTTTACCTTAAAATTCAGCAACAGTATCACAAATACTATTTTCTGAGATATCATGCAACCTCTTTTTCCAGCAGTTATTTACATTTTGGCTTTGTTTTTGATTAATAAGTAACAGCAGTGGGGAATATGTTTTTGTACATTGGAGATTAAATTTAAATAGCTTTCATTATATCGTCACATGTCAAAATCTACATTTGAAAGCGGTTGTACTTTTGTTTTTAGCACGACTTTGGATAAAAGAAATACTGTGAGACTTTAAGGTGAGGAGGTGAAGGGTGTTCTCTCTTTGTAAAGAAGGAAGGAGCAACAGAAATAAGCCTGGAGCAAGAGTCGATGAGTGATTCTTTATGACATTTATATTTCTCAGATTTCTGTCTTCCTCGTAGCCGTCAGTCATTATGTTGAGCCCAGAATTGATTAAAACTAACCGACAACGAGGCTAAACAAACACACTGAACCACGTTGGGCTGTTTGTGAAGGTTTTTCAAGGTCTCTGTGTGTTACTGATTAATGCGGTTCCTCTTCTGACGGGGAGTAAATAAGTAAACATATTATTCAAATGTTTAATTTTGCTCCAAAAATGAGGAAACTGCCTCTAATCCAGCACTTTGTAATATTTTTAAAACTGTCCAACAAGAAACTATAAAACCGAGCCCCTTTTCAACTCTGATGACCACAGATTTAAGTGGAAACTTTTCTTTGCCTTTAAGCTAGCGTCTAAAGCAGGAAGAGAGAAATTAGCAGAGCACGGCGTGGAAAACGAGGCTTTGAGCTCCGAGCGCCGAACAAAAAGACCCAAAACAATCAACCTCTGAATTATTCACCTAACCTCCCGGGTCACAAAAGCCACTCCCCGTCTCATCTTACTCCATAAAAAGCTGACAATTTGATTGACCTTCTAAGCCTAATAATCCTGTCCTTTTTAAAAACCCAAGCAGAACTAGATCCTGATGCAAACAGGGAAGCAGTCCACTACAGATTTATGTAACATTTGCAGTCTTGTTAACAAAGTTCCTCCAGTCTTGCTGGTAAATGTGAACATGCAGCTCAGATTTGGGGATGACTGATTTATCCGTCTGAGTCCATCTACATTTGACATCATATGAACTCAAAGTTGCTGCAGGCAGCAGAACAGAATGGGGCGGTTAGAGCATCACGTTTATTCTGTTTATTCTCATTCTGGATATCTTGGAGTGGACCTGAGAGCTTTGTGTTAAAACCATATGAAATTTTATTACATTATATCAAAATTCAATTTTGCTTCTGAAAAATGTGTTAAAATGTAACAAGACTTTTTTTTGAAGGAACCAGGCTTAATGTCATTTTTCACACATTTTCTGGTTTTCCAGTCGAGGTTCACAATGTGGAAGTAGGTTGAGATTTTGATGAGTTATTCTGCAGGTTAGAAACTGCTAAAGGTTTCCGTCATACAGCTGCTACGGTTCAAAATCGTTTTATTAGGATACCAGAGAAAACCCTACGGTGAACATATCATGGAGCATCGTAGTGCTGCCCCACCCCCACCTGTTTCTGCGCACTGCCATGCAGCTGGTGGGAAGAAGGCTGCCACATTTTCCCCCTTTTAGGTAAAATAAAGACAACGCCAGCTGTTTGGAAACATATGATCCATAATTCTGAATTATGGATCATTCAGACTTCTAAACTCAATCATAGACTAACTCTGCGGCAATACAAACATAACGCAGCAGATTATTTGACAGTGTGTATTTAGGTACCTCAGTGCAGGTTTACCAAGCTATCCTTATTACAGTCATTTACAAATCATAAACATTGCCCATTTTTAGAGGACTTGTTTGAGCATTAATAGTGAACAAAGAAACCGATGAAAGATCCAAGCGCTAAACTAGAAAGAAAGAGGTAGAACAGCCAAATCTTAATTTAAATGAGCATAAAAGTCAGTCTAAACATACTCTGCTATTGACTACGGTCACACTGTGGTCTCTGGCTGGTATTTCTGTCAAATGAACACATGGCTTTACGCAGAATCTGAGAAACATAAACGATCTGATATTCAGACAGATTTCTTTAACATTTCAAACAAAATCTCTGTGTGAGAGTACAGAAACATGTAAAATATTAACACTACTTAATCTGGCAACACACTATGCATGAGCCTCACCTCAGCCTGCATATGCCTCGGACCGGCACACAGCGGGGGGGCTGGACTTAACTTTCCCATTAATTCAGCTAATAAATATCTGACGGTACTGATAGACTATATTTAAGGCGTTGATCTTTCAGCCTGAGACGATTGGCCCATTATTACCAAAACAGGGACTTTTCTCCATGTATGCAGCAGCGCAGCGTTGTTCCTAAAACACGGCACATGGTAAACATCGCAGCAGAGCTTCATTTCTGCACATCTGGACCCACTTAAAGCGCAGATCTAGATAGCAGAAGTTTGCTAACTCTCTTGCAAAATGACACAAAACACAAACAAGCGTGCACTCAGCCTCGCTTACAGACAATCTAGAGTTTCCAGTTAACTCAATGTGCACAATTTTAGAAGATGGGAGGAAACTGGAGGAGTTTCCTGCTGTGATGCAACTATTTCATCACCATAACATAAAATCTGATAACCCATTCAGCTATTTCAGATGTTCGCTTTGAATCACAGGTGATGTCAGAAGTTTCTCACAACTCCTCACAGAAACACCAAATAAGGCGGGCTCACATTATCTCCAGAAATTAAACTAAAACTAAAATCTGTCTATAGAAGTTTTTTTCATTTTTGAATTGCACCAGGACGTAAAACAATACAATTGTTTCACAGTATAAATTAAAATGATTTGATTGCGAGAAATTTCTCATAATTCTGTGTGTAAAACTGAAGCTGAACTATTAAAAATGAACCGATTCATCTGTTGTATTCCTACTAGAAATGTATAAATGAGAACTGAATTTAAAGATATGGAGTGCCTCAAGGTTATGTATCAGAACCTTTTAGCTTTACCGCATACATAAATCATGTTTAATTAAAACAATATTACCGTTTTGTATGTTAGTTTCATTTTTGACTCCTTGCAGGCAAAAAAGGTTTTAAAACGTCACAGTATCAAAATCACAGAAAAATACCATCACACCTTACGGTTTATTCTCTTAATTGAGAATCGCTGCTGTAACACCTGCTGTATGAGGCAAGTAGCAAAGAAGGTCCTCTTCCATATTTCCTGTGCACTGCCATTCAGCTGGCTGAAACAAGCCTCCTTCCCTTTTTCCTGGCTTACCAGAAAAACAAATCATGACATGGAAACTAAAGGACAATTACTCTCCTCCTCCTGATGCCTGCGACGTCTAATTTGATTCAAACCACTGCTGAAAAAGAACAATTTGGACAAGTTGCTACTGCCAAACTACAGGCCCATCTCAGACCTCCCATCATCAGTAATATTACTGAAAAAGCCGTTTCAACAATTAAACACCTTCTTATCAACGACCAGCTGCTTCGACGTTTTCCAGTCAGGTTTCCTCACCACAGAACAGAGACGGCCCTCATAAAGGTGTTTAATGATATCAGTTTCAGTGAAGACTGAGGAAGAAAAACCAACCTCTGTGTAGAATGCTGGTTTTATTGCAGCATTCAACACAGTCGATCATTCTGTTCTATTGGAGCGCCTGGAAAACTGGGGTTCCCCATGGGTCCATCCTTGGTCCCCTCCCATTCAAAGTCTCCATGTTCCCCCAGCTCATAACTATAACCCGTTAAACGACTGGGTAAAAGTAGAAAACAAATCAATACAATTTTCTCCAGCTGAATAAAAGCAAAATACTATTTTATTTTTATAGCACCAATTCATGAAACATGTCATCTCGAGGCACTTTACAAAGTTAAAATCAATCATATTATACAGATTAGCAGCAAAACTGAAGTATTTTTTTGGACCAAAAGGGGAGCGATTGAGAGTTTGCACACAGCTTCACTTTAGCTTAGAGAACAGACTTTAAAATACTTATTAGTTCATGAATCACTGCATAGCGTTGCAACTAAATATATTACATATTGTTGTCGGTCTATTAACCTTTTGGATCACTCAGGTCTTCTGGCCCGTGTCTACTCTGCACACTCAGAACCAGACATGAAGAAGCATCAACCCGTTGTTAAGCTCCACTTATCTGGAACAAACTCCCAGATACTGAAACCTTAAGTTATTTTAAAACAAGGTTAAAGACCATTTTTAGATTTGCCTTAGACTGATATATTTAAACTATTCACTGACTCTGTTGTGGCCATTTATGTCGAATTTAGTAAATCACAAGTTCTATTTATTTTGTTTTTTCTCTAGACAGATATATTTAAGTTAGTTTGAAACCAAAATCTATCATTTTATATTTATAATTGCTTAGATTGCTTTGGTCATTTGTAGACCCTCCCATTAATTTAAGAGAGTAAGAACACACGGTAGGGTGTGGTGGGCATGCACTGCAAAAAGGGAACTAAAAGTTGTCATGTTTTGGTTTTGTTCTGATGACCCGAACACACAGAGGTAGGAATCTTTGTGAGTTTATTGAAAGAGATGGTTGTTAGATGATGAGACCAGAGAGACAAGACTGCACGGTAACAGCGATGTAGATGATGGCAGATGATGGCAGGAGCTGACGGCCCGGAGCGAGAGTCTGTTAAAATCAAGGTGGCCGGGAAGCTCAGTGCTGCAGGGCTAGCAGACCCTGTGGCAACGCCAGGGCACAGAGCAGAGCTTCTCCAGGGCGGCTAGTTAGGTTAGCAGTTCTCTGGAGACACCAGGACACAGAGCAGAACTTCTCCAGAAACAAATAGTAGCGTGAAGAGTCTTGGCAGGACTAACCTTAAGCAGTTGAGATGATAATTTTGTGTGTTATTATCAGTGGTATATCAGTAGTTGGTTTAAGATAATACAAAGGTAACCATAGTTAAAATTGCAACTCGTTAAGCCAAAGGTATGCAGAAAACTATCTCTGACTGCACCACATGTTAATCCTGGAAGCAGATGACCTGCAGCAGCAGAAGGAGCAGAATGCCGGGCCCTGTAAGCACGGTGCTGTAGTGCTGTGGGGATGATTTCTAACCTCATCTTGGGTCCATTAGTACCAAACTAAGCATCGTTTAAACGCCACAGCCAACCCTGGTCGTGTTGCTGACCAATATGACCACAATGCAGCGCCCATCCAGCGGAAAAATGCACCATGTAACAAAGCTCACACCATTTTACACTAGTTTCCTGAAACTGAAAATGAAATGTGCGCCGATGGCCTCCACCGGCCTGAATTTGCACCTAACGGATCACCTTTGGGACGTGGCAGAAAAGAAAATCTCCATCATGTATGTGTAGCCGACCAATGTGCAGCAAATGCATGATGCCAACATGTCAAACGGACCAGAATCTCTGAGGAGTGCCTTTGATACCTTGTTAAATTAATGTTATGAAGGCTGTTCTGATTCTGAAGGCAAAAGGGGGGTAAAAACACCGTACCTAATAAAGTGGCCAGTGTATACAGCCATTCAGTGAAAATGTTGTATTTTCCCTCAGTTATTGTAAAAATCTCATACCTGCCAACACCTGTTGCTTAAACAAGAGGAAAGAAATAAAGAATATCGGTTCAGGGTTGAGGAAAATTTCAGTAACTGAAGGAAAATAAAGAAGATGTAAAGTAAAGATGAAATGGAGACAGAAAAAACTCTTAAAATCCGAAGAAAAAGTGAAAAATTGTAGTTTATAAGACTGCGTGACTGTACAGAGCTGATTCTTAATAAATCATCTTTACAGGGCGCATATCTGTTACAGGATATGAATGAACTTCTGAAAACCTCCCGATGATTCTATAGAAATGACTCGTCAGTGACGTCACACACCGCAGTAAAACTTTAACAACAATCCGCTCCTGAGTAAAATCCAGCTTTTCAGGATCATTTATCCATATTATAAAAACATCAGAAACTTTTGGACACTTCAGACTCCATCTACAACTAGAATAACCAAGGAAGGTTTGTTCCGCGTCTGAAAAAGTTCAAACCTATTTAGAAAGCAGTTCAGTGACACAAACGTAAGCAGATGTAGAGACGAGAGAAAAGTAGTAAAAGTTTTCTTTCCCTTCTGAACCCGAATAGAACCAACCCCACTTTCCCTTTTCACTCTTTCCGCTACTTTCTCTCCCAGGAGAGAAGGCGGCTCCAATTTCTTCCTCCATCCTTCCCCCTCCAGAAAAACCATCCGGCAGTAAGAAGCGCTCACCTTGACCCTCACAGATCAACAGAGGAGGCTAAAAAAGAGCAGAAGAAACAAAAAGGCGAGCGGCTGATTGTTACCGTGCAGCTGCGCGTCTTCCCGGCGGGTTCCTGCGCGTAAACAGCAGAAAAAGCTCCAGACTGAGAGGAACCGAGGTGTGACCTGCTGCCCTGCTGCAGCTCCGCTCGCTCCCGCTTCATTCTCCTCCCTCTGCAGCTCGCCCCTCAGTTTCTCCTCCCTCCTGGAGCCTCCACACCCCTCCGATGTTCGCTTTGGATTTGCGCAGAACCTGAACAAGGAAACCCAACTGGGGGGAGGAGACGTGACGCACAGATTTAATTACGATATTTGGAGCTACAGGGACCTCTAGTGGGCCAAAGAGAGTCACGACAACCTAATTGCGTCTTAATTGAGGCCAAATAAATCCCATGATGCAGTTCTTTTGCAGTTCCACCAAACCGGAGGAGCTTAAAAACACATTTGAAAGGCAAGTTATTGGACTTTTTGCGAGAAAGGGTAAATATCAAATATGTTGTTTGTGAAAATACTGCAACCAAGAAACAGTGCAAGAAACCCCGCTTTAATAAACAAATAGGTTAGATTCACGTTTAACTTACATGCTCAAAGTGATACCTCCAAAGATTATTAGTTGAAATTATTACCATAATGCATGAAGCCAATAAGACGCCCGATTAGTTTAGTGACACAAATGTGTGATGTAAAGTTTATACCTAAGTGAAGTTGCCCCCCCCCCCCCCACCCTCTTCAAATCAGACGAAATTGGTGTCAATCAACTCGACTCCGTTTGTGCAGCAAAAATTTTCATTTGTGCTGCTTTGGTTTTGAAGATATTAATGAAAAGGTAAAGGTCAAAAGGTCAACCACCCCCCCACACCTTCATCAAATCAAAATTGGTGTCAAACGTTTGTGCTGGTTTGTGCAGCAACAGTTTTCGTTTGTTGATTGACACCAATTTCATTTGATTTGAAGAAGGTGGGGGGGCTGGTTGACCTTTGATGACCTCTAAAAACATTTGTTTATATCTTTAAAATGATAGCGGCACAAACGAAAATATTTGCTGCACAAACCAGCACAAACATAGCACAAACGTTTGGCACCAATTTTGTCTGATTTGAAGAGGGTGGGGGGGCCAACTTCACTCAGGTAAAGTTTATTTATTCTACCTGTCAGCTAGATATGATCCATGCAGTGTTTTGCTTATTTTTCTACACAAATTGCCTACAGAGCTGCATATAGATGTATGAATGTGTTTGTGTGAGTGTTCACTCCATTTACCTCTTGATTTCTTTTATCATTTGCAAATATTTGATTTGAGGGCAGAAAACGTGAACTCTCCTAATAATAAAAATCTACATGGGAGATAAAATGAGCTGTTTATGGAGGAAAAAATGGATTCTCAACCATCAAGCAGCAACAAGAGCAACCAGCCACTGAGAAATTCAATTCAATTCAATTCAATTTTATTTATATAGCGCCAAATCATGAAACATGTCATCTCAAGGCACTTTACAAAGTCAAGTTCAATCATATTATACAGATTGGGTCAGATTATACAGATTGGTCAAAAATGTCCTATATAAGGAAACCAGTTGATTGCATCAAAGTCCCGACAAGCAGCATTCACTCCTGGGGAACCGTAGAGCCACAGGGAGAGTCATCTGCATTGTACATGGCTTTGCTGCAATCCCTCAAATAAAGAGTATGTTACAGAAGGAGAAGCTGGAGTTAAAATACAATGTTTATTTTAGGTGTGCAGCTTCCAGGAGCACAAATTATTGTTTTACTTAATACTTTGTATAAATACTGATAGATGCGCCTTCATATTTAAACCTCTGGAACTATTTTTTCATGTCAAGACAAATGTAAACGTATTTTTATCCTGATTGAATTTAGAACAAATCAAAGGAACAAATAATTGTGAAGAGGACGGAAATGGTTCCTTTATTATTATTATTTTATTTTATTTTTTTTTTTACAATTTAAAAGCTTAAATTTTAGATTTTAATGGGGAGTTTTCCTCTCCACTGTGGCTTCATGCATGCTCAGTATGAGGGATTGCTGCAAAGCCATCAACAATGCAGACGACTGTCCACTGTGGCTCTACGCTCTTTCAGGAGGAGTGAATGCTGCTTGGAGAGACTTGATGCAACCTGCTGGGTTTCCTTAGAGAGGAAACTTTCTCACCAACCTGGAGGATCTGATGGAGTCTGACCACCTTTTTGGGTTTCCTCTCTACCAGATTTACACACGGAGAGACGGAAGTCTTTGCCTTTTCTTCTTTGTGTCAGTTTGGAAGCAGCGTGTCGGTGGGGGAAGCTCAACGTTCACGTCTTGCTACAGGTTCCCAGTTGGAGTTAGGTCTGGACTTTGACCAGTCCATGCCAACATGGGAATAAAGCAGTTGTCCTGGAACTTTTAGACGTGTCTCTGCTTCAGCACACCTGACTCTGATTATCAGCAGAGCTCTGCAGAGCTTCACTGCATGCTAACAAGGTAGTTTGGCCATTTGATTCAGGTGTTTAGGACAAGGGACACATCTAAAAGTTGCAGGACACCGGCCCTCGAGGGTTTGAGTTTGAGTCCACTTCTCCAGACCCTACCACGCTATCTCTGTCTGCAGGTTTGGGTTGTTCTAACCTCTGTCCCCATCTCAACTCTTTTGCTGCCTTCAACAGGTTTTCTTCCAGGATTGCTCCGTGTTCAGCCCCTTCCATCTTCTCCTCAACTCTCACCAGCTTCCTGGTCCCCGCTGAAGAAAAGGATGCCCACACCATGATGCCGCCACCTCCATGTTTCACCATGGGGCTGGTGTGTTCATAAACAATCATGGAGGTCCTCACATGCTTGCTTTCTTCAATGTGACTTATGAAAAACTGCTGAAGAGATGAGATAAGATAAGATAAGATAAATAAGATAAGACAGACTTTATTGATCTCACAGTGGAGAAATTCACGTGTCACATCGGCTCAATAATCGAATGAAGGAGCCAAAACTAGGAAAAGGCGCATGAAGTATATACAGTGCATCCACATATATACAGTGGATCGAAAAAAAGAAATAATGCAGAGATTTAAGATGACTTATGTATATTTAAGCTGATTATTATACATATAGATATGACGCTGTACATTCAGGTGGTATCAGGTAAAGAACAGCAGTGAGATAACTATAACAGCTGAAGTCTCTTATTTAACAGGATTATTGCACAGGTTATTAAATATTAATTGCACATTAGTTATTGCTCATGAAGGGACCTCATGTGGCTTTTTGTCAAACGACGGCTTTCTTCACGCAACTCTTCCATAAAGTCCAAGTTTGTGGAGTTCACCGATGAAAGCGGGTTAGACTATCAACTGCTTTGAGTTTTTTATTTGTACAGAAAATAATAAAGCGTGTTCCACTGTCCACTTTTCAGTTATGTGCAACTTTTTTGTTGTAACTTGACCAAATGTGGAAATGTTCAAGCTTTGTAAGTATTAGCTGCTGCTGCTTCATCTGGGTTTGTTTCAGTAAGAACCTGCTGGTGTCCTGCTAGATTTAACTCTTCTTTGCGTGCTGGCGTCCATAACGCCGTTATTAACACTGGGAGTTTGTTCCACTGATGTGGAACAAACTCCCAGAAAAGTGTCTTTAAATCAAGATGATTAAAAACCTATTTGTTTAGTGTTGCCTTTAAATGTTTGTCGTCCAACCATTCTTATATCTTGGTCTGCTGCTGCTACTGTTCTACTGGAATGGGTTTTCATCGGTAATGTTGTCCCTTTGTCTCTGTAATGCTTTCTTTACTCTGTAATTTATCTATTTATTCTTTTGTTCATGTACAGCACTTTGAATCATCCAGTTACTGAAAAGCGCTTTATAAATAAACGTGCCTTGCCTGCCTTCCTTATTGAACCTGTTAACTGAGTAACTTCATGTTAGATTGGTAAAAGACACTGAATGAATGTTTAATAAAGGCAGTGATGAAGAACAGAATATGCACGACTGCGTTGAGTGTTAGTAATTATAAAGTAATTATAAAGTCTTTATCTGCTCCCACTAACAGAACAGAGCGCATTGTGTAGGTGAGAGCAGCACTTTTCCTTGTCTTTGAATTAAAAAAAACAAATCAGTTTTATAAAATTTCCTTCTGACATACCTACATAGAAAACAAAGAGGAACCTTGTCTGATTAACAAATCAAGCGGTCAAGTTGCCTCTCTGACCACAAGGTGGCGCTATGACTCCACCAAGACCACCACCGGGCGCCTGATTGTCCTGCTGAGGGTTTTAGTGTCTCATAATGATGTTGATAATGAGCCATCAATCAGCATCAAAAACTAAAGACAGGACCACATCCCAGCGGAAACTCACTGATAATCCATTTTCACTCTTTTCTAACACGCTACCCAAATACATCAATCAACTTACTGTTAAATACTGTAACCAGTAATTTAATCAACTGTAAAACCACGAAACTGGGCGCAAAGATCAGCACATCTTGGACAAAGCCTAACCTTCTTGGTTGCCATTCTGACTCTTCGAATATGAAATAAAGTTATGTTTCGATCATTTACAAACTTATTTTGTATCTGCTTAGACAAAAGAGTTATCGTCATTTTGTGTTCTTCTTAATGTAAACACACTTGGCTTTGAGAGTCCAATAAATAATATGAGATAACCAAAAGCTATTTATTTTGTTAGAGTTTTTTAGTTGGCCCACACGGAATGAGAACCAAAATAAATGGTGGGAAAATGCGGCACTTTGGAAGTTAATACAACCAATTTCTACCCATTTGTTTTATTCAGACTGTCTTTAAATTGCATGGCATGATCAAACTACGAAAAGCAATTGCTTAAAAATCTGAGTAGGAAATGGTTTGTTTTCACACAGCTAATAAAACAAAATGGAGAAAGTGGGCATAATTTGGGGGACACACAAACTGGTCAAGGGGGAAATATTGCCACTGGAGGCAATAAAAAGTCTTCAGAAAATACTAGAGTTAAATCATATGTTAGACCATATTTCATTTTTTTAAGAAAAAAAAACACCACTACCACTTTTTTCTATACTCTGTTTGTATTTTTTTATTTAAATACAAATTTTTCTATTTTTGTATGGACCTACTTGTGTCTTTAACAAATTGTACACCAATAATAATAATAATAATAATAATAATAATAATAATAATAATAATAATAATAGTAATAATAACGCAATGGGAAAGGGGCTAAATGTTTTTACCAGTAGTGGAAAAGATTTTAGCCCAGCGGCTCAGGTCCAACTGGGCTACCTTAAAAATAAAAACAGTCGTTCCACTTTAAAAAAGTTTGAGCTCAGGGGGCTCGGTCCAAAGGTTCGCGTGACGTGGCGTCCGCCGATTGGCTGCGCCGGGCCATGCTAACTAGGGGGCGGGGTCCAGGAAACGAGTAGTTGACGTCAGTTCGGCCGTTGGCATAGATAGAAACAAACATGGCGACAGACTCGAGTGGACTGGGCTTCCCTCTGACTTTATTCGTGTTTTTCTGCGTGTTCGCGGGCCGAGAGGCCGAGCCGGCGGTGCCGGAGTCCAGGGGCGTGACGCGGATACTCGGCATGCGGCTGGATCTGAGCGACAGGCCGGTGGAGATCCCCAAGACGGGGGTTATCCAGGTGACCGAGGGCAGCAACATCCTCTTCAGGTTCTACGGGCTCCACCTGTTCCCCAAGAGCTCGGAGCTCATCAGGTTCGTGAGCAACAAGGACGACGACGAGCCGGGCGCCGTCGACGGCCCGTTCAACGGCACGTGCCTGGAACCGGCCGAGGGCATCTCGGTGAAGGGTCACATGCAGGTGAGCAACCAGAACACCACGGGACTCCTCAACGTCACCGTCAAGCAGCTGCGCAAGAGCGAAGCGCACAAGGTGTTCTGGCTGTGCGTGCTGGACCGGCAGGAGCAGCGCTGGTCGCTGCTGGACGAGCGGGACGGCCGGCTGCTGGTGGTGGAGGTGGAGAAGTCGCTGCTGCCCACCTGGCTGCAGGTGATCCTCATCATCTGCCTGCTGGTGCTGTCGGGCATGTTCAGCGGACTCAACCTGGGGCTGATGGCGCTCGACCCCATGGAGCTGCGCATCGTGCAGAGCTGCGGCACCGACAAGGAGAGGAAGTACGCGCGCAAGATCGAGCCCATCCGCCGCAAGGGCAACTACCTGCTGTGCTCGCTGCTGCTCGGCAACGTGCTGGTCAACACCACGCTCACCATCCTCCTGGACGACCTCACCAAGTCCGGCCTGGGCGCCGTCATCGCCTCCACCGTGGGCATCGTCATCTTCGGCGAGATCGTGCCCCAGGCGCTGTGCTCGCGCCACGGCCTGGCGGTGGGCGCCAACACCATCGTGCTGACCAAGCTCTTCATGCTGCTCACCTTCCCGCTGTCCTGGCCAATCAGCAAGCTGCTGGACTGCGTGCTGGGCCAGGAGATCGGCACCGTGTACAACCGGGAGAAGCTGGTGGAGATGCTGAAGGTGACGGAGCCCTACAACGACCTGGTGAAGGAGGAGCTCAACATGATCCAGGGCGCGCTGGAGCTCAGGACCAAGACGGTGGAGGACGTGATGACGCCGCTGGACAACTGCTTCACCATCGGCAGCGACGCCGTGCTGGACTTCAACACCATGTCCGAGATCATGGAGAGCGGCTACACCCGCATCCCCGTCTACGAGGGCGAGCGCTCCAACATCGTGGACATCCTCTTCGTCAAGGACCTGGCCTTCGTGGACCCGGACGACTGCACCACCCTGAAGACCATCACCAAGTTCTACAGCCGCCCCGTCCACTTCGTCTTCCACGACACCAAGCTGGACGCCATGCTGGAGGAGTTCAAGAAAGGTGGGTGGAGGTCTGCTCTCTGCTGCTATCTACACAACCCCCCCCCCCCCCCCAGTCTGCTGGGCGACCAGCTGGGAGGTGGAGGAACCAGGCTGGAGAACCTCTAGAACCTCTAGAGACGGAACACAACGTTCTGAGCAGGGCAAATAAACGCCTCTGGTTAGATCTCCGCAGGGTTAAAGAAATCAGGCTTTTATCTTCTTGGTCCTCGATCAAAGGCCAGCTACTGAAAAGTCGTTCTAGTTTATTAATCTAAACTATTAATTGTTGGAACGTTTCAGTCTATAAACGCGTCTCCACCAACACCAGAACATCACTTTCATCTGCTTTGTTTTAGGTTCAGTAAAAATCAGATAAAGGCTAAAGACGTCGGTTGATGCATCGACAGGGAGGATCTAAACTGATCTTCAGTTTAACGCACTACTGCATCCTCTATGCTGTCTTTATCAATAAAATAAAATTAAAATAGGAAATTAGGAAGTCAGACCACAGAGAAAAATACGGCATCACGGCTTTTTGGGTCAGATCCAACAGATTAGCTTCACGTTATGAAAGAGGAGAATTCTGGTTGTGATTGAAAAGTGTCAGAACTAATGATGCGGCTCATGGGGGATGTCCGTCAGGCGTCCATGCTGGTCACAATGTTATGCCTGATGATAACGCTGGACCTTCATATTCCAGCCTAACGTTCTAAAGTGGTCCAGATCAACAGGTGAACTGGAGTAAAAA
The DNA here is from genome assembly GCF_011125445.2 of Fundulus heteroclitus. NCBI lineage: Eukaryota > Metazoa > Chordata > Actinopteri > Cyprinodontiformes > Fundulidae > Fundulus > Fundulus heteroclitus. Next base: position 27,821,740 of record NC_046372.1, read on the forward strand.
TGTTTCTTCTGGGCTGCTTTGGTTTTCTCACTCATTATCAAACTAGTTTAAAAGCTGCACCTGATTAAAGATTAAAGGAACGGGTGAACAAAGCGTGATCTAGAGCAGAACAGGAACCATGGAGCAGAGACGATTATCTTTTATCACCACATGGCAGCTAGCAGCTCTCTGGCTCACAGGTTAGCACTCCTGTCTCGTTTAACAGCAAGAAGGTCCCGGGTTCGAGTCCTTTGCATTTTCTCCCTGTGTCTGCCTAGGCTTCCTCCTGGGCTGGACGATAATTCAATAACTATATACATCGATCCATAAACGGATATCGATTATAGAAAAAAAAGGGTCAGTAAAAAGTTTAATAGAATAACAGTTTCCTTCCTTCTGTTTTCTAGCCCTGTAGGTTAATATTTAGTCATTACATCCTCCCAACCAATCACAACGCAGACCCAGAGGCCAAGCTCCGCCCCCTTTAGCAAGTTCATTTTAAAATTGTGCAGTTTTGGTACTAAAATTAACAGCTTTTTGTGTGTCTGTATCTAAAAATAGGTCGCTAAGCAACAGCATAAAATGGCCAGGGCTGCACTTAAAATATCTGTTTTAAATTTGTTGATAATAATCTATATCAATCAATATGATTTCTAGTTTATTGATCTGCTTTTTCCCATCTCGTCCTGCCCTGGCGAGCTCACAAGCTAATCTACGAGACTTCGTTCTCTGTACCTTTTACGGATAATGAAAACAAAAGCATCTTATCTTGTTGGATGGGGAAAAAATTCAATATTTCATATATTTACCCAAATAAATTGGGACAAACGTTGCCTTTGTGACAGACAAAGCATCTTAAGAAACAATATGAAGTTGGTTGTTTTGTGTTTTGTCTGGATACACAACATGTTTTACGTTTTTATCTGAATGAAGAAAAGATTGATGTTAATAATTTAGCAAATAAATAAAAATATTCCTCATAACGAGGGGATGGAGCAAAGAAAACCTTGAAAAGAAACTATTACAACAAAGTGTGGTTTGTTGGACGTGACAGAAGCTGCTCAGCTGCTCCTAATCTCTGCAGAAGCATTGAGAGTCAGACAGACTTCACCAGCAGTGCTTTGGGTTCCCTCCAGCGGAGCAGCAGCTTCTGGTTGGTGGCAGGAACGTCTGATGGTCTGATGGTCTGATGGTCTGAGGCAGCCTGAGACAGCCTGAAGCCTGAAGGCTGCAGGCTGCAGGTCCCGGGTTTGAGTCCTCTCCTGAAGCCTGCAGCCTGAAGCCTTTAGACCTGCAGCCTTTAGCCTTCAGCTGACTTAGACGACCACAGGAAGCCGTAGCCGACCAGCGGCGGGTTTCATCGTCCTTCCTCCAAAGCGGCGCTAGTGTAAAGCGGCTGTTTGCTGTCTCTACTGAGCTGTTTAGCGATTGGACAGAGAGGATTAGCAAACAGAGGGTCTGTTTGAAATAGAAACAGTAATTAGTGGAAAAAAAATCTGTTTTTCACCTAAAGCTGTGTGTGAAGCCGCGGCTCGCTCTGCTGCGCTCGGCTGCAGGCTGCTAGCAGGCTGGCAGATTTCACAGGTTTGTCTTTCCGTACATCCAACCTGAACATTTGCACCAAACCAGTTTGGTCTCTGTGTGACGCCTATAAACTTCCCAGGAGGCACAGAGGCTCTAATTAGTTCCTCTCTGGTTCTTCTCACGCTGTGGCTTCACCAGTTAACAAGTTCACCCCAGCAGACCCGTCTGGGTCTTCATCACGTGTCCTGCTGTGTTCTCTTATTGTGGCGTCTCTAATTAACTGCTATAAATCAGGTCCATCATGGCGGCGGTGGCCATGCATGGGTCCTGGGCGACATTTGGCCAAAAGAAAAGTTTCTGCAGCTCCTCTGAGAGGGTCGGGCCAGGAAGGTGGGAGGCTTCGCCAGGCGGCAGGATCTCCATGTAAACACGCATTAATCACGCCGCCGTAGTGAGAATACACGGTCGCTTCATGTGGATTTAAGGGGGATAAAACTCCCAATGCCACACTTTTAGGAAAATCTGGGATTTAGGAGTATCCTACGTAACGTTCTCCTGTTGGTCAGTGCTTTGAATAAACTCAATCATTTGATGTTAGCATATTTTATAAAAGGATGGATTTATGAGATATTATTGCCAGGCTGGCAGATCAAAGGTTTGGTTTTGCTGACTGTCAACAGAGAGATGACTTCATCATGGTGGATATATTGATTTAGCGCTTAAAATTAGTAACTTTGTTAATGAATTACTGGGATTAAAGGTTAGATTATTAAACTGAGCATTGCATCAATCTGAAGACGTATTGGTGGTGTCAGACCAAACATTTATCTGACTCATTAACCTTTTTAACTGTCTGGAGCCGGACATTAGGAAAAGGTTTGATTGGTGATGTTGGTCACCTCAGTTTCTCCACCTTAAATTTCAGAGCTGAGACACAGAAAGACAAAAAAGCTCAGAAGCTCACATTGATCCAGGAATCCTTTCTATGTTAGATGGTAATAGAGGATGATCTGTTTTCCCTGGATGATGTCACAGCTAGCAGAACGCCAGACCAGGTGTACCTTCTATGAAGATTTTTTTTTTTACACAGAACACAACATGAAATGACAACAAACAATGCAGATTGGAGAGCAGTAGGAGAACTCAGCAGAGAGAGAGAAATAGACCCTGATGTCCTCCAGCAGCCTAAGCCTATAGCAGCATAACTATAGAGGTAGCTCAGGGTAACATGAGCTACTCTGACTAGAAGCTTTGTCACAAAGGAAAGTTTTAAGATTAGTCTTAAAAGTAGACGGGGTGTCTGCCTCACGGACCAAAACTGGGAGTTGGTTCCACAGGAGAGGAGCCTGATAGCTAAAGGATCTGCCTCCCATTCTACTTTACAAGTTCCTAGACTTCCTTTGACTTTGGAAAGTGCCCTGAGATGATATGTATCATGAAATTAAATTTAATTGAGTTGAATAGCCTGCAAATATTGCTTCCACACAGTCGTTTAGTTGCAGTATTGCACTCGCCTAAATTGCAATTATGATCGTATTTTTTCTGTTCTAGTAAACGTGCTCATCAGCTAGCAATGTTGGTAGAAGATTATCACGGTGTGGTAATCAGAAGTACAAATTACCACAGTTTCACGGTATAATATCAGTTAGATGAAATTTCCACTAGCAATGTACAACATGTCTTAATTAGGTTTATTAAAATCTGAAAAGCAACGACTGTTCCCACTGCAGCTAAAATAATACAACACACTGATGGTTACACATTCTTTTAAATGGCTGGTAGATGTAACAGACGTGTTAGATTATGTTTTGCTTTTGAAACATTACCAAATACACATTATTGAATAAACACTCACTAAATTTAATAGAGTTTTATTTTTTGTGGATGTCATACTTTTAGCATTTTAAAACTAACATTTTCAGATCTAAGTATGCCTTGGCGCCAGTAACAGGAATATACCTGAAGGCTATTAAAAAAAGAATCCCCTATATAGCTGTAGACGGATGTTATTGTCTGGTTTAACGTGAGGAGAGCCGGGCTTAAGACGGAGCTTTGTTGTGCAACAGGTGGGGGTGGGGCAGCGTGTTATTCTGCCTCTTACAGTAGCTGTGTCACTTGCCGCCATCTTGTTTTCTGGTATCTCGGTGGTAGCAGACGGCAGAGCGGTGTTTATGTCTGCCGGCCGTGCCCGGTGCAAAGTTCTGTCCTTATTGTCCTTTTTATGGTCGTTCTACATGATTTAAATCAAGTTTAAAGTGAACTACTCAGTTGATCAGTCAGTAAATGGAGAACTTTCATGCTTGTTTTAACTCAAAGACCGAGACTTTGGGATGGGAGTGAGACTTTATGCAGCTCACAGACAGTTGAAGTTATTTCTTCAAGCTTTTACTTTCTTAGCAGCGATCTCATCCACTTCCTGCTAGTCAGCGTACAGCAGGGGGTCCAAAGTGCGCTCTCGTTTTGTCCGCCCCCCCCCCACTACTACTCCACAATGATGTGGCCCACCAGCACTGATGGCTGATGCATGTGGAGACTTTTGTTTTATATTAAAACAGGATAGAAGTGTTAGACAAGTTAGAATCTTCTAACAACTGAAAATGTGAGACACAACACAAATATTTATCTTTTAATAACCACTATTTTCTCTTTAATTTTATAGTAAAAAACTTTTATTCAGTTGCAGACTTTGGTGCACCAAAATGTGCCTTTAATTCAGCTGTTAAAAGGAAAGACTGAAACAAAGTCCTGTTTCTACTGCTGGGAATGGACCTTTTGTTTTAATCCAGAATAAACCAATTTGCAAACTGGATGACCGTCTTTTAAAGGTTGAGAGGCTATAAAACAAATATCACAATATAATATGTGGGTCATTTGTTTTTGTTATATTTTTTGGCCTACTTGACATAAAGTCTGGCCGCCCCTGCTGGCATACATCAAACTTATCTCAGCTGCTAATAGATCTCAGATTGAGATAAATCAGCTTTTTGTTTTCGTTTCTGTTCAGCGTGCCTCGTGTCATTAAGCCTCTGAACAGAACATCAGCCCCTGACTTTAAATGAGTTTGAGATCATTTTGCAGAACCGTACTGAGAACCTCACACCAGAGATGCTGCAGAATATCATCCGTATCACAGTGGATAACCCCCCCCCCCCCCCCCTCTGCTCCGGCTCTGACCCGTTGGTTACCAGCATGAAGGCATCCAGCAGCCTCACTCCTCACGCTGCCTCCTCACACTTCAGCGCCTCCTCACAGTCGCATCTCCTCCAGGAGGCTCAGGTTTGCAGTCTGGACCCCTTAAACACGCCGTGTTTGGATTTTTCCTCGCGTTTCGTTCCCATCTGGAGCGACGCAGAACGGAGAGTTTCACAGATTCTCTGATTCTCTGCTCACAGGAAGTTATAAGAGTAAACCTGAAACAAATGCAGTAAAAAAAAGTGTGTGGGGGGGGGGGGGGGCGACTGATTTTTAAGAATAATTGACTCTCCTTTGTGCCTCTGCTTTTTATCCTGACGACCCGTGAGGTTTATGGATGCTGGACATCAGGCGTGAATTTATAAAATCCACAGCGACAAGCGAAGCGTGAAGTTTGTGGAATGAACTCTGTCAACAGACGGCCGCCTGCTGCAGCCCAGGCACTGACTTATACTGCTGCTGCATTTAAGCTTCTGTTTGATAAAGCCTCATTAACTTGATCTGGCTAAATCCTGTTAATTGTGTTGAATGAGGACATTTTCTTTTACTTTTTTGTTGCCATTTTTCAGTTGTTTGCTGTGATTCCCACTGTATGGATGAGTGGCTGAGCTGGTTTAGCAGAAGACTAAACACTTTTTTTTACCTGTTAACCTTAGTAAGTAAGAGTTTAGTAAGTAAGAGTAAGACGTTAGAGGCTACAGCTGCACAAACATTAGCCGTTAGCGCGTCTGGCAGCTACGCTTCTGTCTGCTTCAACCTGCACAGAGAAACTCTTCTTAGCTTTGGCGATCATCTAATCTGTCTATTCTCATACGTCTGTCGAAGACATTTATCACTATTGTTTTGGTGCCCAGCTCTAAGTTAACTAAGAAGAAGAAAAATCTTAATTTACATACATTTTATTAGGACTTGTCAGTGAATATCATCAGTAATTTGTGTTTTTTTTACTTTTTTTTTATTCTAAACTCACATCCTTCCAGCTGCGCACACAATCCTCCACCAACACGCAGATCAGTAGACTAATTAGAATTAGGTGCCTTGCCCAGGGGCAGGATGAAGCTGAAATCAAACCCCTAATCTTCTGATTGGAGGACGACTGCACATCCCAAACAACTATTTCCTGATGTGGGACTTTTCTTCTGAGTAAATGTACTTAAGTTAAAGAATAGCCTCTTCTAAAATGTTCAATTCAAAATCAAATCAAATCAAAGAGGGATTTGTTTTAACACTTTTCACACATATTTACCATGACAGCCAAGTTTTAGCTGCATCAGCTAATTTATAATTATAACCTACTGAAAGGAAAGATAAAAAAAATGCATTTTTTCTATCTTCAGTTAAATGTTATGAAAACAAACCCAAAAAGAAAAGAGCAAATATAGAAGAGAAGCTCCAAGTATTCATTCACAACATGCAAAGCTTGTTTTTTTTTTTTTTGCTCTTCATTATTATCAGAATTATAAATGGTGTGACGTATAAAAGGTTGCTCTCCTGTTAAAAAGAAATCGTTTTTGCATTGAATCCGTACAGCTGGATAATAATTTCAGATGCATAAACAGACGCAGACCTCAGTGGCGTGTTCTGGCATGTTCACCTGCATGACGTTGGCGTTTTGTGACGTCATACGGTGACACATACTGACAGGCACTCCTCGCAGAATAAATAACACAAAGTGCACAGACACACAGGACAGGGCATTTTAATGTCCGCTCCTTTCTCTGTAGTCAGTTTAACGTTTTAATTTAGCATAAATATTGTTGCAGTTTTTAAGAATCAGGCCTGTGTGGTCATTTTTCTTCATGAGGAGTCTCTGCACCGTGGAAGCATTCAATGACCGGCAAGTCGCCCCAAATAACCAATAATTTACAATAACCAACAATCAAATAACCCAAATAACCAATAATTTTACATCTACACGGTCAACATCTTTGTTCATGAAAGCGTTGGTAGAGAAATCACTGGATCATTTATATTTCGCTTATTTACAGCAGAAGAGGGGGTGAACATGCAGTCTTAATAGGACTGGACGATAATTCAATGTACAGTGCAGATGACTCTCTCTGTGGCTCTACGGTTCCCCAGGAGTGAATGCTGCTTGTCGGGACTTTGATGCAATCAACTGGTTCCCTTATATAGGACATTTTTGACCAATCTGTATAATCTGACCCAATCTGTATAATATGATTGAACTTGACTTTGTAAAGTGCCTTGAGATGACATGTTTCATGATTTGGCGCTATATAAATAAAATTGAATTGAATTGAAATTCAATAACGATATATATGAACCAATATAGACCTATTTCGATAATAGAAAAAAAAGGTTAAAAAAAATGCTAAATAGAAGAACAGCCATGTAGGTTAATATTATAGTCATTATATCCTCCCAACCAATCACAACGCAGACCCAGGAACGCTCCGTCACCAAGCTCCGCCCCCTTCATAGAGTTCAAAGAGCTTTTTCTTTAAAAAAAACCTGCAGCTTTGGTCAAAATTAGTTTGAATTCATTGTTTGTGTGTTCTGTATCTAAAAATAAGTTGCTAAGCAACAGCATAAAACGGCCAAGCCTGCACTTAAAATATATGTCTTGAATTTGTTGATAATTATCGATATTGATCAATATGATTTTCTATTCTATTAATATGCTTGTTTTTCTGTGTCGCCCAGCCCTAAGCCTTAATGCCCGCTAACTTTCTCTTTGAGCTTCCCCCCCCCCCGCGCCCCCCATCCTTTGTTTTGTTGCACATTAAATACAACTCAGCCCCATATTTCCCCCATAATTAACTGACAGTTAGTTCCTTGTCCTGATGTGTTTGGTTGGGTTGTGGACAGACTGCAGAGCGTTTCTCTGATGTGCGTCCTGCACCTCCTGCACCTCCTGCACCTCCACAGGCTACCAGCAGGGCTTTGTCAATCTCGGTTTTTGCATTTATTGTTTAACATTTTTCTGATGTGTCTTAAAAAGTCAGAGCATGTCATTTCCCCAGTTTCTGTCCATCATCATAGATTTATTTGTTGGGTTTGAAGTTGTAAGGCGACAAAATGAATATATTTTTTCTCTCCGTTTTACAAGAAAATCTTAAATGACTGCATATTGAGCAATCTTCTGCAGAGTGACGCTGCAATACTGTTGACTTGTGGTTTAGCTTTATATCTGCTAAGCTGATGGAAATGCATTGTTCTAGCAGGAGCTGCTATAGGTACTAAGTGATTAAGCTTTCGAGGGGCAGGGCCATGTTTAACTCGTTGCTTCCTCATCCTGGCAGCAGTCAGGGCTTCCTGGTCCTTTTTTTTAAATAAGGATAAATATTATGTCTCCCTCATGCAGCGGTCATTTAGGATCCCCTTTGCTCTTTTCAAACGAATAAAATAAACGAAAACTGTTTATGCTGTGGTCATAATTCCTAACTGCAGAGCGACTTGTGTTCTGCAATGAAGCCGCTTCAGCACATCCAACTGAAATAATTGGGTCACCTGCAGGCTAAAGAAGAAATTCAGGCACTGGTGGACTTGTGTTGGACCAGGGATGCGTGTAAAAGCTGCAGAACGGCTGCTGCGCTGCTGCGGGCGGTTTTCTGGCCACAGGTATTTTGTTTGTCCTAGAAGGCCTTTCAGGTGTTGTGCAAAGACGGCGCCCACGCAGAGACACACCCTGGTTAATTCACTGTCACTTTTGTCTGACGGCGTTCCTCACATGAATGTCAGCATTTCACGTGAGGAACATAAAACCTTTGTTGTCGATGTAGGTGTGAGCGCAACCTAAGCCGTACAGAGGGACAATTTTAGTCATTTAAGATCAAATATGGTGATATTTCACTGTATTCACCCATATTTTTTACATTGGGAGAAATAATTATTTTCTCCATAATGAATTCTGCCTCCTAAAGATGGATTTTGTTCCCACTTTTCAATAACATGCTGACAGATTTCCTAGTTTACATTTTCGTCTCTATTACAGCTAAACTGCCAAAAAATTACAGATTCCTTTTGAAAGAAAACTCAACCGTTCCAAAATTAGTAGAAGCTCAACTAATTATTTCCCCTGTTATATGTTCCTGCTTTCAGGCTGTACCACACATTTCCTTTCAGTTGTCAGAAATTCTTTCTTAAAAGTACATTTACTACAGCTATTCAATTTTTTTAATTGTTTTGAAATACTGAAATGTTTAAGCTGAATTAAAATAATCAGGCCACTTCCTCATCTTTTATTACATTATTCCTTATATAGTTGAATACTAGGAGCTGGGGGTGGGCTTTAAATTATATCATGATATTTTCTGGTTATGTTGTGATAACGATAAAAGTGATGATAAAAGACTTTTTACAGCTTCTTGCAGTTTTTTTGTTCAGGTTACTGTGTGTCTGTGACTGCATGTCAACTATAGCCAGAAAAGCACAAATACTGTCCTTAAAAACATTTAAAAACTTTAGATTAAAACAAAATTCAAAATGGTTTTCATCAGGACATTGGTTACATATAAAAGTGTGATTTTTTTATTTTTTTTTTTTATTACCTAACTGCGCACAGTAACTGAGTTTAATTATATAATAACAATCCTGACTGCATAGGCAGGTTTTTTTTTTTTTTTCAGACACCACTAGTTTATCGTTATCAACATAAATCCAAATTCTTATAATGATAATGAATTTTTCCCGCCATCAATAAAACGATACGATAAGGGCCCAGCCCTACTTGGAGCGCTTTTGTGAAAAATTATCCAACGACGTACATTTATTAAAGACGTTCTGTTAACCTAACTGGATCCTTTTGGATCAGCCTTTAATTACCGGCCCAGCTCGAGTTTTGCTGTTCAGGCATTATTTTCTGAAACTTCCTCTGTTTTTTCTTTAGTTTTTTTTGTTCTTTTAGGACTTCTCTGTTTTCTTGTCGTCAGTTGCTGAACTTGCAGCAGCAGTGAGTTGCAGAACCTTATTAAGATGAGTTTGTTGCGTTTGTGCACGAGTCTGGATGGCGTGCCGCAATAATGTTAGTCAGCATGAAGACAGAGCAACACTGCTGCATATTCATTTTAATCACTCATTACCTTTTCCATGCGCTCCTCTGCGATTTATCTATTGTATGTCAAATTACAATTTAAAATGGTTAGTTTTGCCAGAATAGCTGAAAGTTAGCAACTGCTTTCCCAATTTATAAGTCTTTGAAAACAAAACATTTGATTTGCTCTCCAAAAATCTGCTGTGCTAAAATGATTCAGGTAAATGCTAAAAATAGTAAGTAGTACTTTTTTTTATTTTTTTGCCAGAAAGCAGCTGTAATCCTGGTGTTTTCTGTAGCAGGACTAAACTATAATTAAAAATCACCAGTATAAAATAAAGGTAACTGAAGAAGTATTGCTGTGAGTAAAACAAAAGGAATGCATTTATATCGCTTGCATTAAAGGCAGCCATCAAGCAAACTCCACTTTTTTTAGCCCTTAAAAACATCCTGTTGTGTGCTTGAAGTTTCTAATAGTGCAGAAAATGTGACTGTAGTCTGTCCAGGAGCTGCAGAGATATCTTTTCTTTCTGGGTCCTGTTTAGTTTTCTCTCTTACGTTTTTTTTTTTTTACTATTACACCACAGTATTGGCCGTGGAGCTGCTAAACCAGATCATGGACTTCCAGCTTACCAATTTTCAGCATTTTTATTTCTCAGAGCGATGTTGTAGTCCAAGCTAACTGATGCTAAAGCTACAAGTAGATCAGTTAAATTGTTTGATTGTTCATTACGCCGACCTCCAACATACAATAAAAAGGGCCAAACCGGGTGGAGTGAACTGTGACCTGGATGGATGGGGGGGGGGCAGTCAGAGTTTGAAGTGTTTACTTTAGATTTAAAGAGACGGCAGCAAAACGAGTTGATCTCAGACGGACCTCAGAACAGGAGTAACTGTGGCGCAACGACAGCGAGGAATCCAGACCAAATGTTGCAGTTCCCTGTTATATGGACCACATCTGAATGATTTAAAGGTGAAAAGGAAGGAATAAAAGCTTGATATGTCCCCTTTTAAATAAAATGACGTTAAACAACGGTTACCACACACTCTGGCCATGTGGCGCTCAGTGTCTTTGATTATTTCCTGAATGGCTCACCAAAATAAAACACCCTCTAAGGTTCACTCAACTTCAGAGTTTAGCTGAACAGTTTTTTTTAAACTACAGCAGAGAAATTATCACAAGTTTCAGCGCTGAGGCCCCCCCCCCCCCCACCCTGGACGACAACACAACACGTGATATTATCTGAAGAAAGAACATGTGGTAATGGAGATGTTATCTGTTTTAGGACATGTGAATCCTTCTGCGTGCGTCTTAAGATTCTAACTAAGTATGTTGCAGTAATCAATCACTTTATCAGTTGACCCATTTGTTACGTTAAAGGATATGACCATCTTTGATGGTGACATGATTAGAAAAGGCTGACGATCGTCAGATTGTCTGCAGAGCACATTCTGTCTGCTGCAGCTCTATACGCCAAAACATTGTTGTTTCCTCTTCTAAACTATCTCTGTTCCCATGAGGCACCACTGCAGCTTCCCCAGTCCAGCTTCAGGAAATCCTAGAAGACATCCTGAGAACACGGCCCCACGCTGCCACCTTCACCATCCTCAACGTCACTGTGTCTGCCGTGGATCATTTCTGCTTCCCAGGAACCCACCCCCCCCCCCCCCCCCCCAGAAGAGCGGCTGGTCATCTTCTCCACGGCCATGAATCAGGCTGTCCTGTGTCCATCCATCACCCAGTGGTTTAGCTCATCCTCTAACAGGATCAGGACCAACGGCTGGGAGTGGAGAGAGGATCATGGGGGCTTCCCTCCATCCAGGACTGCTGGTCTAGGTTCAGGTTCAGGGCAGCGAACATCTCAACAGAGTGACCAGATCGATACTATGCTTATTTGCAGCGATCTAAGCATGTAGAAATAAATTAATATCAATATGAGATATGTCTGATAAAATGTTCAATGATCCCACTGAACGCTGATCTAGAACCACAAGTTATTCTGGGGATATAGAATCAACCTCTCACAGCCAAACTAAGCAAGGTTGGTATTAGAGCTGATATACATTAAAAGGTCTAAAGATACAGTCTAAATTCAGTTTTGCCCCTGGTCCTTGTTTGAAATAGGTAAACAAAACACTACTCAATAATTATCGATATCGACTGATATAAAAGGCTTAAATCGTGATACATTTTCCAGCCACATCGCACAGACCTAGCGCATATTAATATTTGCAAAAAAAGTCTTATTTTCCTTTTTTTATATTATTTGATTATTATTATTTTTCCTATTTTATATTTCTACAAAATGTATTCACTGAGAGCAAAAAGGAGCCGGAGTAAAATTCCTTGTGTTATGGTGCTGAATTAAAGTCGATTCTGATCTACCTGGAGTTTTGCTCCCAGGCTTATTTTTAATTTTTTAAGCTTATAAATCCTTTGTGCAGCATTGTTAACTGAGATTAAGGGAAGCAGTTTGACTTCATGGCTTAGCGTTTTCTTCCTCTGCAGACCGATACAACAGCAAGATCCCCATTATTTAGTTTCTACCCTGTAATCACTTTGTTTTTCTGCTGCCGTCCAAAACTCCTCCACTTTTTGGTACCAACTGGCCTTATAACCTTCACACTTGAAGAGATGTTTTTTTATTTTCATGTTTTCCACCTCAAACGGTTTTCCAACACCAGCGCATTTGCTTTGATTCTCATTCTTTTTGCTGGAGCTGTAGAGAAGCAGAACACAGCGTGAACTTTAGCATTTTAGCCGCCTCTGCAGCAGAAGCTGTTGAGGATGTAGGCGTGAAAATCAGTGAGGTGGTTTGTAATCCGTCATTTATTTGGCGGGATCACAGCAGAGCTCCAGTTTTAACTGGAAAAACGGGTTCAAAGCGCTGGGCGAGCCTTTTCTACCTCAGTGTGTTGCTGCGTTGCTGCGTTGCTGCAGGAGAGCAACAGGAGCGTTTGCCCCACAGTGTAGCTTTGTTTCTTCCCCTCAGCACGCCTGCTGAAGCCGGTGGCCGCTGCTGCTGATGTTTTTAGGTCTGTGGGGCAGAACGCGTGAGGCATTCCTCTCCTATCATGACGCATCGCTCTGCCCCTCATGGCTTTGTGGCGGATGTTTTGTGTCAACACACCGGCTGGCTTACTGGCTGGTGATGGAACAGCCAGAGGGCAGAGAAACTTAGCTGGAAGGTCAGATCACCTGCGGTGAATATCTCTGGGCGTCTGCAGAGCAATGCTTTGCTGTCCCAGAGGAAACATGAAGCTGCTTCACAATATTGCTGCTGCACAAAGACAACTATTCACTGACTCTGGCTTTGCAGTGAAAGCTTGTATTGTTCACTTGCTGGTGAACGTAGTGGAAGTGCTGGGAGAGAAAAAAGAGAAGCTGTAGCTCAGAGGAGTTTACCATTTCTGACAAAGGTCAGTTTGCTTCTCACTTCCTGTTTTCGTAAATTCTGCTCCCCCCCCCCTGTTTTTCTAGGATAGTCTTGATACTTCCTAAAAGAAGGCTAGGGAGTATCAAGATGCGTAGAAGGGATTACCGAGAAAATTGTATATTCTTGACTCTCCCTAAAAGAAGGGTAAAAAGTTCAGTCTACATGATTGTTGTTGTTAAAGTCTTTTAGAAAGGCTTTAACAGCCTGCAAATAAATACAGTGTGTAAGAGGAGTATCATCAAGTTAAAGCTACAATTTTTAACTCCTCCTGACCAGTAGGTGGCGCACCTGCCAGCTCTCGTTCCAGCCCTCAGTGGTAATGTTTACCAGATCAGAATCAGAATCAAGTTTAATCGCCAAGTAGGTTTGCACTTACAAGGAATTTGACTTGGTGTTGATGGTGCAGACAAAAAATAAGAATACAGTAAAATAAGAAGTAAAAGGATGTATAGACAGAAGCTGTATACACTCAGCAAACTGTGCCTTAATGTAACGCAGAAGCTTGTAAGTCCTGAACGGGGGGGAGAGGCAGGGTCCAGTTTCACGGCGGCTCTTGGCCTTGTTCATAAGGCCGGCAGCAGATGGTTGCCAGGTCCTTTTGTTAGCATTAGCAAACATTTAACTCAACTGTCCAGAAGGAAAACAGCAACTTCCTCGTGGCTTCCTTAAATCGGCACCAACGCTCAAAAACTTGACCGATGTTCGTCCTCGTTTTGCTTCTTTTTTTGTCCGCTTCAGTCTGGGAAACGTAACGCAGGGAAGAAGTGCTTTCTCAGCGCTATCACAGAGCTACTACGATCTGGCAACGCCTGAACTCCGCCTCACTTCAACCCACTATTCCTATTGGTGCAGAAACCTTTGGCGTTAACGCTGGCATCGTAACCAGAAGGAAGTATTTATGTATTTTGGACCCCTCTGAAATTATTAAACAGTTATTTATATACTATGTAATGATTTTTCAGTAAAATTAAAATTTTTATTCTGCACTACTCTGGACATTCTGTGGCTGTATTATTTTTGAAGAATTCACCATTTTAATGAGAAATTTGTAGCTGGGACCTTTTAGAACAGTTAGATTGAAATCAGAGATATTGTATTTCTCGGACTTTAAGACGCACTTAAAATCCTTAAATTTTCTCACAAATTGACGGTGCGGTTTATCTATGATCACTGTTGTGCTTACTGACTGTTTTATGTGGTAGAATGCGCTCATAAATCTGTTAAAATGTGTAAGTACGACTTTGGTTAGCAATGAAGCTGCTCCGCTCAATGGATATTAGGAGCATTACGCTGTGTCACAACCTGAGGACCCCTGAGCTGTCTACCAGACTGCCTGACTGTAATGTCTAAACTAGAAGTGCATTCATGTAAAGCAGCCTGGAGTATGCGCTAGCAACAATAAACCTAGTAAGTTAATTCAATATAAAAGTTATAATGTGCTTTATGGTCCAAAAAATACAGTAATTGAAATGGGTGTAATATCACAACTGCTCTGTTGCAATTTCCTAAATTTAGTCAATTTATGCTCTTCGTGTTACTATATTATTGGTCATTTACATTGATTTTACATTGATTTTAAGTATCCTTGATGCTTAGACTTTATGCATATGTCTAGCATATGAGATGCCAAAAGTAATATAGAGCGGTATGGGAATAAAATAAACAATTAAATATGGGTTAACTGACTGCAATACTATCGCGTTTGCATGTTTTGTAGATATGGTGCTGCCTTCCTGGACAGATAAATGTTTTGATAAATTTACAGGATTATTCAGCAGGGGTGCAACGATGCAATTGTCCACATAGATAATTTTCTTGAGTAAGTTCAGCAGCACTAAAAGCAGTATCTCTTTTTTACTTGATATTGCAGATTGTTTATGAAAGATGGGAATTTATGCAGATATCGTTGTCACTCTGCTGTCATGACACTCTAAAGTTAAAGCCAGCTGTGTGTATTTCTGTTTGTGGCTGAGGTGACAGTGGTGCACCGTTCTGTTCATCTGCATCATGTTTTGTGATAAATAAATATGTCTGAAGATCTGCAGATGCACAGGAAGCCTTCTCAGGTGTGTGTGTTGTAATGTGTGTGTGTGTGTGTGTGTTACTGTGTGTGTGTGTGTTGTAATGTGTGTGCGCTCCAAAGAGTGGATAGACTCTCCAGTGACTCCACTAAGTGGGGGCGTGTCCCCCGGGGTTCTCCTTCCTCTGAAATATTGACTCAGCGCTGCACACAAACACTAACACACAACCTTTTCCATTACATTATGTCTCTGTTTTAGTTGCTACAGGGATTTTTATTTTATTTTTTTCTGTGGGATGAACAAAAATGGGTTAATGAATGTTCCCTGGGGGCTTTGTCTCTGTGGGACGCTGTTATATTCTTTCTATCATTCCCTGATGTCAGAAACAAGGATCTGCTGTGCAGAAGTATGCCTAAAGGTCCAACACATCCTGGGGAATTTGATCAAAAAGCTATTGTTTGATACTATTTATCTTATACTATTAGAGATTCATTCAAATTTTGTGGCCGATTTCTGAACTAAGGCTTTTCTAAAGCTTTGACCTGCTGGCTCAGATTTTACCATTTTATAAGAACTATAATTTAAGCAAATGTTTCTATTCTTCCAGTGTTTTATTGGTCAAAAATGGATTTATGTACAGGTGCTGTTCATGTAATTAGAATATCAGGATTTTTCTTCTTCAGTAATTCCATTCAAAAAGTGAAACTTGTACATTTTATATAAATACTGAAATAATGACTATAAAATCCACCGACATCAGTCCTCAGCTGTTCTCCTGGATCTAGCCTATCAACAATGGGATTTTTAAACCTTACCTCACAGCCTGAAGCTCCCTGTGGTTTTTAATAATATTTGTATCACTAATCACTCGCGCTTCCTCAGTCTCTCCAAGTTTTATTGCCTCCACTGCCTCTTTATTTATGTACTATCAGTCTCCTGATAAGATATTATTTAACATGTCTAATATAATGTCAAACATGTTAAACAGCCGGTATGATTAGGTGTCCTCGTCACACTGACGTTACTTTTTTAAGAAAACAAAGTCACTCCTGCTGCTGTTGTTTAAGCCTTTTCTCTGGTGGTGGCATTTTGCTGAGGGATTAAAAAACAATTGGAGGATGCTGACATTACTTGGGGACACTGATAAAGTTAGCAGTTAAATTATGGACCGGTGCCCATCCCATAATTACAATGATTTAACTCAAGAGATATGGCTTCTAAATATAAATGTCACCTGAGCACCAGACGTTATAAACCAGCCATGTTTACGACAACATGCCCTACAGGGCGTTTTACCTCATTATGAGATCTCTGATGAGAATGTAGCTGATAGCGCAGCCCTCCCACGTCTGTCCCGCTCCCCAAACACTCAGAGCATTTCAGTTTCCCCTGACTTCACCTTTGAACCACTTCAGTAACAATGACAACAGCTAACTGTTTTCTATCAGTAAGCACTTCCACACTGAAGAGTGGTGTTGCCAGTGGCAGCCAGATAACTCTTAAACTAAAGCTATCTCGTTATAAAGCTTAACTCTTAATGTCCGCCAAACTGGGTTTCTCAGTAACAAATGGAGCACTGACATGAACCAAAACATTAACCGTTCATCTGACTGAATTATGTCTGGATTTAAGCCTCGACCGCCCAGCCAGCCGACAGCTAGCGATACGAGCTAGCTGTTAGCACATCAGGGACAGACGTCTCTGAAAACGATGTGCTAGCAGCTAGCGATACGAGCTAGCTGTTAGCACATCAGGGACAGACGTCTCTGAAAACGATGTGCTAGCAGCTAGCGATACGAGCTAGCTGTTAGCACATCAGGGACAGACGTCTCTGAAAACGATGTGCTAACAGCTAGCGATACGAGCTAGCTGTTAGCACATCAGGGACAGACGTCTCTGAAAACAATGTGCTAACAGCTAGCGATACGAGCTAGCTGTTTTTAGTGAACTGAGCAAATATTTGAGTTTTACATAGGTACATTCTTCTTAAAAGTTAATTTTGTGTCACTGGAAATGTAATGCATCACGCTTTGAAACACCGGACCTATCCTGGAAATCTGGGGAAAAGAAGGAAGCGTTTGGTGGAGCCTTTGAATTTGGACAGCCTTTGTCGCCTCGCTGTGATGTAATCAGCTTGTATATAATCTGGAGGATGAAACTATCAGGCAGATTATGAGGAGCCAGCCATGAATCAGAATTTGAGCCCTAATCAAACATCTCTGATCAGAGGGTGCCTTCCAGGTTTCTCTAGAGATGTCCAAGCTGAACACGGCTGACGCGTTGTCTCTTGTCATCATATACTGAGCGGGGCTGTAAAGCCATCCTGCAGGGAAACGGATTCCTCAAAGTCCATGAAGTCTATTTATGTATGAAACGAGGCGAGGTCACGGCTGAGAATGTGCGGCGCATGTTTGCGTGACGCTGCAGCGGCGCTCAGTTTGTGGGGACGCGCTGGCTGACATCAAGGACACGCATCAGAAGCACTTTGGGCCTTTGGTCTTTGTCTAATTGCTGGTCATATGAGCTCTTTGTAAATCCCACTACTGCTGCTTTTATTTTGGACACAAAGACAGGTGTCGGACCTCTGTGGGTCACTCAGTCCACCGCTTCCCTCTTCGTCATGACTCCAGCTGACACGAGAACTGCTTGAAATGTTGCATCGTCATTTAATCTCATATGTTTATGTAACGTAGGAATGTGTTTTATCCCAGCGGTAAATTCAGGATGTTCTCCATCCAGAGAACAGGCCACTCCATAGTCTCCGTGTCGTAAATTATTCAGAGCTTTACCGGGACGGAGGCGGCGCCGCAGCCGGCTGCCATCTGCTCTGGGAAAAGGTTGTGCCTCAGCGTTGTGTTGTACAGTAACCGGCCTGGCCAAAGCTCAGACCCCCCCCCCCCCCGCCTGCAACAACCAGTACACCTTAACGGGCTATTTACTAGACCCCGCCCTGACTGTATCAGCCAGTACATCGGCTGTTGGATATCACTACTGGTATCAGAATCACGGGACTCTGGCTTTTTTTTTTTTATTTTAGCAAAAAGAAGACACCCAGATCACATCTGAGATTTGCATGATGTTTGATTTTAGTGTTAAATAGCGAGAAAATAAACTGCAAGTTATATTTAATGTGACCTGAACAGCTAAAAGAGGATTGACCCAGTGCTGTAATCATATTTAATGCTGATTTATTACATATATGATCTCTTTATCTAATTCTTGCATTTAATCTAAGAATCAGAGCTTTCTTTCAGACAACAGTAGTAACAAAATGTGCGGATCGGTTCCCCACTGTGGTTTATCGTCTCCCGCTGTGATTCCCTCAGGACACATTAGCGTTTTACACAGACCTGTAATCATTCTGGTGCGGTTAATTAATAGTCAGTGTTAAAACATTGATAATAACTCATTAAATAGGTTTTGAATCCAAATGCATCTTGAATTGCGGCACTTAAATATGACACTTTCTTTAACAAAATGTTTAAAAATGCAAATACGTTCGAGCACAACCAGAAAATGACCCAAAACACAAATTCACACGACTGTTTGCAAAGTTTTTTTCCATCAATGCTTAAAAAACAGTAGCCCCATGTAGTGCCTGTTAAGATGGTGTCTTATTGAATTTAAAGCTTTCCTTTATATTTGTTGTTGCTTTTCTGTTTATCCATAAAATATTGAAGTCTTTTCATTGACCAGCACTAATGTTGTTACCAGATTATCAGTTGCATGCCGTTGTTTCTCTGCTGCACGGCATCTACAGTGACACAGAAAGCTTTTCATTAAGGTGAAAGTCAAAGGGATTAATTAATTAAAGATATTACAATAACAGTTGAACTAAAATAATATGCATTGCTCTCTGTTTTGCAGCCAAATGTTTGTCCTCATTTGATTTCTGTCGGGTAAAATTTCAGGGAATCTTACGGATTAAGCTCTGTGTTTCCTCCAGGGAAGTCCCACCTGGCCATTGTCCAGAAGGTGAACAACGAGGGGGAGGGAGATCCCTTCTACGAGGTTTTGGGCTTGGTCACTCTTGAAGACGTCATCGAGGAAATAATTAAATCAGAGATTCTGGATGAATCAGACCAATACAGTAAGTCTTTGTTTTCAACATTACTTAACTTTTTAATTTATTTGCCAAATGGCTATTCACTCATATGTAGGAATATTAACCACGCCTGTGTTGATCTTTAACCTTTCAGACGCTTATTCTGAACTCTGTTAATCTGAATAATGAATAAGTTTCTCTGCTGTCTGCATCACTTCTCAGCTGACAATCGCACCAGGATAAAAGTGGCGCCCAACAAGAACAAGAGGGACTTTTCTGCCTTCAAAAACGAGAGCGAATCGAAGGTGAAGATCTCC
Organism: Fundulus heteroclitus; assembly: GCF_011125445.2. Taxonomy (NCBI): domain Eukaryota; kingdom Metazoa; phylum Chordata; class Actinopteri; order Cyprinodontiformes; family Fundulidae; genus Fundulus; species Fundulus heteroclitus. The sequence goes on from NC_046372.1 coordinate 27,841,251, forward strand.
CCTCAGCTGCTGCTGGCTGCTCATCGCTTCCTGGCTACAGGTGAGGAAACTTTACTCCAGCTGACACGCCAGTCCTCCATCGCTAACTGTCCCTGTGTTACAGCACATGCTAGAAAATTAATTCCTCTTTTACTGCAGGATGCAATTCTCACACAGAAAGTTTGAGAAAAATACAACTTTCATTTGATTCCACTTAGTAAGTATTAATAAAAAAAAATGCTTTATCCTGTTATTTATAACAAAATTGCTGACCGTAGTTGGGCTGGATGATAATTCAATAACTATATACATCGATCGATAAACGGATATCGATGATAGAAAAAAGGGTCAATAAAAAGTTCAATAGAATAACAGTTTTCCTTCCTTTTGCATTCTAGTTATATAGATTAATATTACAGTCATTACATCCTCTTAACCAATCACAGCGCAGACCCAGGAAGCTCCACCCCCTTCAAAGAGTTCAGAGAACATGCATTCTTTTTTTCTTTTTTAGAAACTTGCAGTTTTGGTAAAAAGTTGGTAGAATAAAGAGTTGAGTTTAAATTCAGTGTTTGTGTGTCTGTATCTAAAAATAGGTTGCTAAGCAACAGCATAAAAGGACCAGGGCTGCACTTAAAATATATGTTTTGAATTAGTTGGTAATTATCGATATCAATCAATATGATTTCTATTTTATCGATATGTTTTTTTTTTTTCTATATTGTCCAACCCTAGACTATAGTTTTATTGGCATCTTGAACAATTTTTATAAAATGTATGTATTTTTTTTGCCTCTGTTATTAAAATAAATTCTCACAGCCACTCTTCAAAACAGGAAAGACGAGAGAACATTATGTTGGGGTGAACCAAATGCGTTTTGATCTTAATTTGTCGGGAAAGGGGAATAAGAAAGTAGTGACTGAAACAAACACACATGCTTCAGACTGCTGAACTGCTGAAGCAACAAATGGACTCTGTACCACATGCATTACGTTTCCACTGACACAAAATAAAGTTGTCTAAGTCTAAACTTGCTGAAATGTACAGCCTGTGACCAAAACCAGGCGGGACGGGGACTGAAGTTTTATTTGCCACTGCAACCAGAAAGCAGGAAGGTGAGCTCCTCAAAACTCTCTCTTTGTCTGGCAGAACGCTGCCAGCTAGTCTCCATATCAGCGATTATAGACCGCTTGTTACTCCTACCGTCACAGAACTTAAATGTTTACAGTTCACTAAACGCTCCTTCAGCTTTATGTGGAGCCGCCTGCGCTGATGAGGTGAAACTAAGACCGAGCTTTTGACCAACAAACACTCAGGTGTGTCTGCGTAAGGAAAGCAGCTCATGCCTGGTATTTGACAGGTGGAGGATCTGAGACGCTCTTCTAGACGCCCTGGGAACCTCGTTAGAGCTCCTAGCTCTTATCGATTCTTCTTAGAATCAAGAATCAAAAGTTTTTATTATCATTATGGAACCATAATGAAGTCTTGATGAGACGCCGGCTCAGAATTCACACATGACACACAGTATCAGCACATTTTAGCTGTGAAACGGGTGGTTTCTGCCAAAAATGGGTCATAATTTTATCTTTAACTCTGGTAATGAGCCAAAATAACACAGCAATGGTTTCTCAGAAAAAGATATTCCTCTCCTGTGGCCCTCCCAGTGGCGGTACCTCAGTTCTGTAGAGGCGCTGCGTGCTGAGCTGGAGAGAAGGGAGATAATAAAAGTACCGCTCAAAGACCAGTGAGCTCCACCCTGTGCAATGTTAGAGAAGACTTGTCCTGTTGGCAAAATAAGACATGACAAAGTTATCCTTTAATGTTGGGTTTTATTTCCCCCACTGGATAAAACTACTTTATCTACAAGTTAGATTTTTCTAAAGGTTTCTAATGTGAGCTATTACTGCAGAACACAAAAGCAATTTATCTGAGGAATTTTGACACACCTTTCTCAGGTGTGCCTCGTCGTGTGCAGAGCGCCGTACACAAAGCAGATGCTAATCTGGCTGTAAAGTGTATTTTTAAACCAGAGAACCCTTTTTATAGCCAGGTGGTCATTAATGGATGCACCGTCCCTCTGCCTGTGTGACAGACACACACGTCTGAAGACATTCACACTTAAAGGAAGACGTTATGCTTGTACCAAACTCTTGGCATGGCATGACCTAGCACTTCCTCCCCATGCGTTTGTGCATAACGTTGGTGTCATGTGACCTCGTTACAGATTTTAACCTCAAGATTGTTTCGTTACGACGGCACCAGATTTTTCAGCAGTTTCTGCTTTAACAGAGCGGCAAACTTTGGGTTTTTCCTCGTTCTTTTTCACGGCAACAACCTCCACCCAGCTCATTTAACGATGCGTCCGCTCTGTGGCAACAATAATATGACGTTTGGTGGCTGCGTGTGTCATGTTTGGGTCATGTGTTTCCAGACTGAGTCAAACTGGTGATTATTCTGTGGTCTAATGCTGATTAAAGATGCTTTACGCTTTTATTATGAGAGGACAAAGGCATAAACTAATTCCAGAAGTCTAATATTTAAATGCTGTCTGTGTTTTTTGTAGTTATATGAATTTGTAGGGCGGGTGGAGCTGAGTTAATATATTATCCAGAATGAGGAGAGGTTGTTTGAATAAGCGTCATCAGCCATACCTTCGCTGGCGGTGCGTATAGCTCAGGCCTCTGTTTGCTCCGTCTTTGTTCCTGAGCTGGGCGCAGACCGCCCTTATGGCTGAACACGCATTGCAACAGTCTGCCGGTTGAGAAATCTGAGTAAACCGAATTCCTGCCTTCTAGAAAGGACCCTGCAAATAACATATAAGGCAAACAAATGTGTGTAAAGGCAGATGGATGGGAAGTGATTGTCATTATGTCATTTTCTTTTTCAGAATAAACCAGTTGTCAGCTATTTGAAACTTTAGGATTCATAGAAATGTTAAATATTTCTATATTTATTGCACACAGTGGCTAAAAATATCTAGAAAATGTTTGCTTCCTGAAAAAGAAGAGAAACCATAACTTAGCCAAAAAACAGGAGCAAAAAACTAATAAATCTATCACATAAAATAAGAACTAAATCAAATCTTTTAAAGCAAAAGTTACTGTTTACCGTCCCCTAAACCTTTAAGTCTCTGCTAAACCTGTAGATTTATATTAAAGATAATATGAAAGGCTAAAACCGCAGCTTTCTGTTGAGCCGACTGTGTGTGAAAGCAGTGAATAGACTAGATTTCAAAGTTTTTTAGTTTTTATGCTGCTCCACGTATGAAAGTGAGATGTTGTTGCCTTAAGAGTTTTAAAACCATAAAGTGTCACGCTGTGCAAGGCTGATATTTTAAGATCCTAATAATATTCATGCTGCATTGCAAGGTTTGAAATAAAATAAAGGTCGGACTTTATGATGCAGCAGAGCGGTGTCAGAAGTTATCAGTCCAGCTGGGTGAGAGTCTCACGCTCTGATCATCTTTTAGAAACCTCTGTTTGGTATAATTGCTGATTTTTAGCAGAATATTAGTGCTTATTTAGCGGTTTTGTAACACAAGCATTACAGGCTCGTATCAGCGGGTTAATTGCTGGGCTATCTGCTCGCTTCCAGCCTGCAGCCGGCTGATGAGAGGACCTTCTGGGCATCCTGTCAGCTCACTGCAAGAAGGGAACTAGAATTAAGTAAAATCTTCTTGAAATGAGTGAATTTGCCCTTAATTTGAGCAGCTAAATAACATGATCTGCCAATGAAATGAGATTTCTTGCACTTAAAATGAGAACAATTTATCTCTATCTTATAATTTCATGTGCAGTTGATCTAAATATCTTATTTTAGGGCTGAAAATACTCCTTCCATTGGCAGACCAGCTTATTTTCCTGCTCAAATCAAGACAAATTCACTCATTTCAAGAAGATTTTGCTCACTTTTAGTTCCCTTCTTGCAGTGTTGTTCTCTTAAAGAGTGACTAGAGATTTCCACTCATATTCATTTGTGTCTGTGTTTTCCACAGTATGAGAGCTGCTAAATCAGCCAACCCACTGAAGCACACAACCAAAGATTATATTTCAGCACAACATTTTTTATTGTTGTTGTAAAGGTCAGAAACTGCTCAGCTTGAACCCAACTTTAATCACATAAAAAGTCGATATATTCATTAAGATGGCATTCATTCATTGTTGTAATATTAATTTAATGTAATATTGGTTGTTTTGTTGATTAGCCATCATTGCAGTTATCGTGACCAAAGTTCTGATTGATAGTCGGTCTGGTTGTGTTTCTGCATCTGTTTTCTACAACCGCCGGTTTAAAGTGTAATTTTAATTTAGCGGCCCAAACAACTGATGCAGTAGTTCTTTTCTAAACTCTTGTGATTTCGTCCTTAGGGTATGTTTTTGGATTTACTTTTTGGCAGTAATTATAAAATGATTTCAACACATCTGCAGCAGAAAAACATAGTTAAATTATTGACACATTTACATCATAGATTTCTTTTGTTTGCAGTCATTGTTAAAAGCAATGCTTTCCCTTTATTATCTCATTTTTAGTTATTTGGATGGAAACATATGGGGAAATCCAAAATTATGGATTTAGGTTTAAAGTAAAGATAAAAGAAGTCATATTAAAGAGAAAATAATTTAAGAGGGTGTGAAGAATTGAATTATATTTTCAATATTTATTTATTTTTGGCTTCATTAATTTATTAAATAGCAACCAGGTGGATTCTGCTGTGTGGCGTTAGATTTTAATAATTTATGAACCTGGTGAAGAGCAAATAATTTATATGCAGATCTATTTCTGTCAGTCTTGAACTGATAAGAGGCTGCATATGGTATGTTTTCCATTCAGGCAGTAGAAGTCAGTGTTGGAATAAAAGCTAAATCCAAAGGGATTTCATACCGTGGTCTGAGGAGCAGCACGTCCTCAGCAGCGTGCTTTGGTTCTGTATCCAGAGGAGGCTAAGATAGAAGTTTCCAGGCAGCCAGGTGAAATGCGCCAGGCTGCTTTTCCTGCCACCGGCGACGTAAACAACAACAACGTAAACTAACAGTGACAGCGTGGGAACAGAGCATGTCCGGTGGGGAGTACGGCCGCTGGGTCTAGGTCTAGGTCTAGGTCTGGGTCATGTTTCTGGGTCATGTTTCTGGGTCTAGGTCTGGGTCTGGGTCATGTTTCTGGGTCTGGGTCTGGGTCTAGGTCTGGGTCTGGGTCTGGGTCATGTTTCTGGGTCTAGGTCTGGGTCTGGGTCATGTTTCTGGGTCATGTTTCTGGGTCTAGGTCTGGGTCTGGGTCTGTTTCTGGGTCTGGGTCTGGGTCTGGGTCATGTTTCTGGGTCTAGGTCTGGGTCTGGGTCATGTTTCTGGGTCATGTTTCTGGGTCTGGGTCTGGGTCTAGGTCTGGGTCTGGGTCATGTTTCTGGGTCTAGGTCTGGGTCTGGGTCATGTTTCTGGGTCTGGGTCATGTTTCTGGGTCTGGGTCATGTTTCTGGGTCTAGGTCTGGGTCTGGGTCATGTTTCTGGGTCTAGGTCTGGGTCTGGGTCATGTTTCTGGGTCTGGGTCATGTTTCTGGGTCATGTTTCTGGGTCTGGGTCTGGGTCTAGGTCTGGGTCTGGGTCATGTTTCTGGGTCTAGGTCTGGGTCTGGGTCATGTTTCTGGGTCTAGGTCTGGGTCTGGGTCATGCTTCTGGGTCTGGGTCATGTTTCTGGGTCTAGGTCTGGGTCTGGGTCATGTTTCTGGGTCTAGGTCTGGGTCTGGGTCATGTTTCTGGGTCTGGGTCATGTTTCTGGGTCTGGGTCATGTTTCTGGGTCTAGGTCTGGGTCTGGGTCATGTTTCTGGGTCTAGGTCTGGGTCTGGGTCATGTTTCTGGGTCTGGGTCATGTTTCTGGGTCTAGGTCTGGGTCATGTTTCTGGGTCTAGGTCTGGGTCTGGGTCATGTTTCTGGGTCTGGGTCATGTTTCTGGGTCATGTTTCTGGGTCTGGGTCTAGGTCTGGGTCGGGGTCATGTTTCTGGGTCTAGGTCTGGGTCTGGGTCATGTTTCTGGGTCTGGGTCATGTTTCTGGGTCTAGGTCTGGGTCTGGGTCATGTTTCTGGGTCTAGGTCTGGGTCTGGGTCATGTTTCTGGGTCTGGGTCATGTTTCTGGGTCTAGGTCTGGGTCTGGGTCATGTTTCTGGGTCTAGGTCTGGGTCTGGGTCATGTTTCTGGGTCTGGGTCATGTTTCTGGGTCATGTTTCTGGGTCTGGGTCTAGGTCTGGGTCTGGGTCATGTTTCTGGGTCTAGGTCTGGGTCTGGGTCATGTTTCTGGGTCTAGGTCTGGGTCTGGGTCATGTTTCTGGGTCTGGGTCATGTTTCTGGGTCTAGGTCTGGGTCTGGGTCATGTTTCTGGGTCTGGGTCATGTTTCTGGGTCTGGGTCTGGGTCATGTTTCTGGGTCTAGGTCTGGGTCTGGGTCATGTTTCTGGGTCTGGGTCATGTTTCTGGGTCTAGGTCTGGGTCTGGGTCATGTTTCTGGGTCTAGGTCTGGGTCTGGGTCTAGGTCTGGGTCTAGGTCTGGGTCTGGGTCTAGGTCTGGGTCTAGGTCTGGGCCTGGGTCTGGGTCTGGGTCTAGGTCTAGGTCTGGGTCTAGGTCTGGGTCATGTTTCTGGGTCTAGGTCTGGGTCTAGGTCTAGGTCTGGGTCTAGGTCTGGGTCTGGGTCATGTTTCTGGGTCTAGGTCTGGGTCTAGGTCTGGGTCTGGTTCTGGGTCTGGGTCTAGGTGTGGGCCTGGGTCTAGGTCTAGGTCTAGGTCATGTTTCTGGGTCTGGGTCATGTTTCTGGGTCTAGGTCTAGGTCTGGGTCTGGGTCTGGGTCTAGGTGTGGGCCTGGGTCTAGGTCTAGGTCTAGGTCATGTTTCTGGATCTGGGTCATGTTTCTGGGTCTAGGTCTGGGTCTAGGTCTAGGTCTGGGTCTAGGTCTGGGTCTGGGTCATGTTTCTGGGTCTGGGTCTGGTTCTGGGTCTGGGTCTAGGTGTGGGCCTGGGTCTAGGTCTAGGTCATGTTTCTGGGTCTGGGTCATGTTTCTGGGTCTAGGTCTAGGTCTGGGTCTGGTTCTGGGTCTGGGTCTAGGTCTAGGTCTGGGTCTGGTTCTGGGTCTGGGTCTAGGTGTGGGCCTGGGTCTAGGTCTAGGTCTAGGTCATGTTTCTGGGTCTGGGTCATGTTTCTGGGTCTAGGTCTGGGTCTAGGTCTAGGTCTGGGTCTAGGTCTGGGTCTGGGTCATGTTTCTGGGTCTAGGTCTGGGTCTAGGTCTGGGTCTGGTTCTGGGTCTGGGTCTAGGTGTGGGCCTGGGTCTAGGTCTAGGTCTAGGTCATGTTTCTGGGTCTGGGTCATGTTTCTGGGTCTAGGTCTAGGTCTGGTTCTGGGTCTGGGTCTAGGTCTAGGTCTGGGTCATGTTTAAGGCTGTGCATAAAAATCGATATAAAGATTAATATCAATATTTTTAAAAACGATTTAATATCGATATTCTAGCTTTCAATATCGATATACCTCCCAACCTCTAGGGGGCGTTATTACAGCGCAACCATTACAGTTCACAGCGAAGGAGAGCAAGTGAGACGAATTTGTGGAACGGCCGACAGGATTTTAGAAGCTCCTTTGTCCCTAAAATCAGATGTTTGGGCACATTTTTGGTTTCTGTGACACGTTAAATGCATTGAAGCAAATGCACTTTATTTTCCTGTTAATATGTCTGTGATCAATAAATAGAACATAAACATAATATTTGGCTGATTTTGGTGATTGAATCACTGAGCATTAATTCAAAGTAATAAATATCGATATTGGAATCAAAGCAAGCTGAGCTATGTATCGAGAATCGTATCGTATCGGCTCATCCTAGATGATACCCAGCCCTAGTCATGTTTCTGGGTCTGGGTCTGGGTCATGTTTCTGGGTCTGGGTCTGGGTCATGTTTCTGGGTCTGGGTCTGGGTCTAGGTCTGGGTCTAGGTCTGGGTCTGGGTCATGTTTCTGGGTCTAGGTCTGGGTCTAGGTCATGTTTCTGGGTCTAGGTCTGGGTCTAGGTCTAGGTCTGGGTCTGGTTCTGGTTCTGGGCAGAACGATGGTTCCTCTGCTGTAATCTGGCCACAGCTGCATAATCACTGATAAACTAGACTCCATGGACAAGTTTCACTGCCTCTCTGGTTAACTTCTGTCTGCCTGGACAGTTCAACGCTAAAGTGATGAAAAACTAACAACATAAGATCTTATAGCCACGGTTTCTGATTCAAACATATAAACTTTATTCAGCTGTTCAGCGGTGACACATTCAGACTGAAACCTCACAGCAGACACACTGAATCAATGGATTACTCTTGTTAAACAATTACAACTCTTCATTTTCACCTGATAAACGCCAACACATGTTTTTAAATATAGTTTTAATATTCAGTAATTATTACATGCCACGTGTTAATTTATCTTAGGTCATTCTGTGTTTAGTTCATATGCATCTGGCTTCCTGTTTGTGTAATTATTACCTTAAAGCCTCTGACGAGCAGAAATGATCTAATTGAAGAGGTTTCTCTGTCTCTGCTGACATTCAGCCAATATAACCTAAATGTTTTAGTCTTTGGTCATTTGGTTTCATCTAAAACAGGCGGAAGCAACTTTTATAATCCAAGGAGCCAATTTTGCCTTTTATTTATTTTTATTTTATTAGTTTTTTTGGGGGGATTTTTTGCGGCTCTAGTGGCTCACTTTTTATTACAGTAGGCTGACAGGAAGGGGGTGGAAGAGGGGGGAGACATGCTGCAAAGGACCGCGGGTCGGATTCAGACCCGGGTCGAGGACTAAGGCCTCCGTACATGGGTCACCTGCTGCGCCACAATTTTGCTCTTTTTAAATATAAAATCTGGGTAGACACCCTAAATCTAGACGTCCCTTAGTAAAAACAAGTTAACTTATCCAGTCTTATCATCTTTTCTGAAATTAAACAACAATTTCACTTCTCTTGTTGGGTTTTGTACTAAAGTAAAGCATCAAAATTTTCCAAAACGGAAAAAAAAAATTGAGGCCAATTGAAGGCTTTCATTAATTGTAAAACATAAAAGTAATTCAACATATATTTAGTAACCAGTTGATGAGGTGTAAACTACCAAATAATTCCTTTTTCTACCAGGCAGAAATTCCTTTTTCCCCAGGCAGCATGAATTTCTGTAGAAATTCATGCTGCCTGAGGAACTTTAAGGAACTAATAAAAACTAATAAAACTATCTATTTTGTATAAAATGCTGCTGTGAAGGACCCACAGAGCCACAGACTGCAGACCTCTGATGTAGACCTGGCTGTATCTTCAGCCTACGGCCTAGAGTCTTTTTACAACGTCTAACAATCTTCTTTTTCAGTAACTTATTGCCTTGTATTTAGCTTTATTCATCACAATTCATTCATTAAACTTTGCCAGCTTTCCTGTCCCTGCTGTGATGCTGCCATCACCATGTTTTACCACGCAGAGCGCTAATAGCTAAATGTTGTTCTGCTCTCATTGTGCACATTCATATCTGAATGAAAAGGTGTTATTTAATTAGCCAGCATACTGTGGTTTACGGCGATGAGTTGGAAGCAAATGAGCATCTTTTAGTCCCAAAAACGTGAAATAACTTCCTAGTTTTGTTTCTTTTGCAGAAGTGAACTTGTTCAGCCCGAGTCAGATCTCAGAGAAAGTGCTGCTCCGCATCCTACGCCACCACGATGTGGTCCAGGAGATCAAGTTCAATGAAAACGACAAGCGGTCGCCTCATCACTACATCTATCAGAAAGGAAAGGCTGTCGACTACTTCATCCTCATCCTGCAGGTAGGACGACGTTTGGGACGATGGGCCATAAAATGTGTCTAAAACTGTCTGAATGTGACGATTCAGCAATAATCTAGTGTCTGAAAAGGGAGATTTGTATTTTATTATCAATGCTGCATTTATTATACATTGATGCTTATTTACAGCAAATCCCATCTAAACTGGCGATAATTGGCAGACGTTGATCAGGGACTCATTAATCTTATTCAGTAGGTTTGCATAAAAATTACTATGCAGCTATAAATTATATTGGATTCAGTGATCAGATAAGGTTTGTAACTTTGAAAATTTTTTAACCTCGATGTTATAAGTCACCACTTCACTAATAGGTCTCACTAATAGTCTTATTTAATTACTGTACGCAGGTGTTTAAATGCATAAAGTCCCTTAGTGAGCTGAGCATGTACCACCAGGGCATTATAAATAATAAATGCAGCCAATCAGGGACCAGTTACTGAGATTTTAGTAAACGTGTGGCCCTCCGTCACCAGAGGAGGATGTCCGTCCGTCCGTCTTCTTCTTCTTATCCGGGGTCGGGTGGCGGGGGTAGCAGCTTCAGTAGGGAGGCCCAGACGTCTACTGCCACCCGTTGCACAATGCACCCGACCCCTTTGGCCCCTCCGACAGGTGGTGAGCCCATTGGAAGGGGGACCCATGTTGCCTCTTCGGGCTGAGTCCGGCCGGGCTCCATGGGCAAAAGCCCGGCCACCAGACGCTCGCCAACGTGCCCCACCTCCAGGCCTGGCTCCAGAGTGGGGCCCCGGTGACCCGCGTCCGGGCGAGGGAACACGAGGTCCAATAATCGTAATCATCATAAGGGGCATTTTGGGCTGCTCTTTGTCTGGTCCCTCACCTAGGACCTGTCTGCCTTGGGTGACCCTACTAGGGGCTTAAAGCCCCTGACAGCATAGCTCCTAGGATCATTGGGACACTCAAACCCCTCCACCACGGTAAGGTGGCAGCCCAGGGAGGGGCAGAGGAGGATGTAATTCACGTAATAATGAACACAAAACAACCATCAGGGCTGTGAGATCAGAGCATTAGAAATGTCCTGTAAAGTAAAACAGAACAAGGCGAATACTCACGCGGTGAGAAAGATGGAGGATTCCTGTAACGCTTGATGTAGCGTCACGTGGCTGTGCTCGTTTAATGAGCGATTATCATATCTGAATGTAACTCTAGACACACCTGCTGTCATCAGGCTTCAGCAGACTAGAAACACGCCCAGGTGGACGTGAGAATCTCTTCTCCAGCATGTTTACACTTCAGTGAGCGTCTTTAATCCCGTCGTTCCGTACAAATTCACTTCCCACACTTTGGTTTGCGCTCTTGATCCGAAACAGTCATTATGGCGTCTTGAGCTTCTCTGCTCTGCTCTGGGACATTTTCATTGTGGGAGGCCGGCTGTGGCGGCGGCTGCTGAGGACCCCACACGTTCAGCAATCCTCTGACACCTTAGTGGATTCTGCCTTCAGTTAAAAAGCTTTTTCTATACTTTACGTTGTTGTATTCCCACAGCTAACGCTTACTATCAGCTAAATGGTCAGATTTAAAACCTCTGATCTTCAATGATGAAGCACAGAAGTTCTGTTTTATTCTGGGATTCAACACTTTCTGGAAACCCATTTTCTTTAACTGTTTGTTCTGTTATGCAGAAAATTCTCTCTCTGTTGTTATCTACAGTGCCTTGCAAAAGTATTCACACCCTGCGACGCCCACATTTTGCTATCTTGCAGCCATGACCTCAAGTGTATTTATAAGATTTTACACCAAGACAAAGTCCAGCAGAGGAGAATGGATAAGGTTTTTTATAAATCTAAATCTGAAAGGTTTAGCTTTCAGCTTCTTTTAGAAAATTGCTTTTAGAAATCCCCTCATTTGTAATTCAACCTCCGTTGGAATCCAGCTGGTCTGTAACAGCCTGAGAGGTTTGTTAAAGGACATGAAGGAACAGCAGCTCTGCAGAACGTTCAGGCTTGTTGAGACTTTTTAGCTTTAAACATCTCACAGAGGTCTGTTCAGTGCATCGTCTGATAACTGAGAATGGTGCGACTGCAGACCTGCCGCGGTTTGGTCGTCTGCTCATACAGGCTGAGTAAGGAGAGCATTTATCAGTAAAATAACCAGGAGGAACATGGTTTCTCTGAAGGACGTTCCTAGATCCACGCCTCGTGAAGGAGAACCAGTTTACCACACAGCCCCACATATCTGACCTGTATGCAGGAGCAGAAACAAGAAAGCCGGTGTTTGAAGGAAACTGTAGGTAGTCTGGGTTAAACCGGGCGTACACTGTAGAATATTTCCAATGGTTGTTCTCATGCAGCTCAAAGTGTACGACCAAACCTCAGGGTTTAAACGTTCTCAGCTCTCCATCTCTGTTCTTACTGTACGGCCGACGCTCTGATTGCTCACACCGTACGTCTAAACCCCGCAGAGAGATGGCGCTACTCTGACTCGTCTATCCAGAAGCCAAACGTAAACAGTAGAAGAAGAAAAAGGTGGAAGTGTTGATGCTCTCTGTTAAACATGAGGCTCACTAGAACCAAACGCTGCCTTGGTAATTCTACAGGTTGCTGCTCCGTAGTCTGACTCCATGTCACACGTACCGCCGTCATGCTTCTCTCCACTCCTGTCTTTTCATCAGAAGAAGAAGAATACCATGTTTGCACATGCGCAGCACGCGAGGGTGGGGGAAATCAGCTCGTAGCTCCGCTTCACCAGCAGGAGGCGCTCACCATCTCCTCACGAGGGCCGACTGAATTTCAGACATTTTCATCCGACCGTCTGATTCCTGATCAGGAGGAGGTGAGAGGCTGATGGCCCCTCGTTACCGCCTGATGCTGCACGACGCAGGACGCTCAATCAAGCTGAAACTCGGGCGGGTCCTAAAGATTTATCACACGACTGAAGAATCGGCCCAGAAGGACAAAATAAATCGTAGAGTGTGTGCGACTTTAAGGCCTCGATGCTGGTGCTCCATGGACATGCGTTCGCCCGTATTCATGCTAGTTTTAGCTCAGCAGTTAGCTCAATGCTAGTTTTAGCTCAGCAGTTAGCTCAATGCTAGTTTTAGCTCAGCAGTTAGCTCAATGCTAGTTTTAGCTCAGCAGTTAGCTCAATGCTAGTTTTAGCTCAGCAGTTAGCTCAATGCTAGTTTTAGCTCAGCAGTTAGCTCAATGCTAGTTTTAGCTCAGCAGTTAGCTCAATGCTAGTTTTAGCTCAGCAGTTAGCTCAATGCTAGTTTTAGCTCAGCAGTTAGCTCAATGCTAGTTTTAGCTCAGCAGTTAGCTCAATGCTAGTTTTAGCTCAGCAGTTAGCTCAATGCTAGTTTTAGCTCAGCTGAAGCACGGCATTGCACTCAGAGACGTACAGTTTTCTCCGGTGCTTCTCAGGGTTTAGGTTTAGAAACAGTCTAGCCAGAAGAGAAGAAGAAGAAGAAAATAACTGAAAAGAAAGAATAATACCTAATATCAACAGGGGGCTGTGAGACATTGAGGAAACATGAAATGTGGTGTTAGTAAATTTGACTTGCAATAAATCAAATAGTTAACAGTGTTAATCTGCTTTGGGTTTGTTGCAAAGATGCATAACAAGCACTTTGACTTATAAATGACTTATTTCAAATGTGAATTACCTGGCTGGAGGAGAAGAAATGAAAAAAATGCTGAGATTAGCTTTTTTTTGTGAAACATTTACTGTTTTCAGGTCATATTTCTATGATTGTTAATTCAACCTGACTATCTGGTTTTCTAAACAGCTTTTACGGTAGTAAATGAGGCTGTGAGGGTTCAAGCTGAGTTTATGACACCCGTCGGTCTTCACTCTTGAAGAAGCGATTCACCGTTTTTATTTTTAAGGTTAAGATTAGGGTCGGTGTCACGGTTAGCCACAGACGTTGCTCAAACCAATGGCAGTCAACGTCCCAATAAGGCTCGCCATACAAAGGCAGGTGTGTGTTGTGTGGGCAGGGATGATGGCCGTCAGCAGACCTGCTCTTTATTTATGACCTCAGTGACTCAAGATGCTCCCAGATGTCCACAAAGCAGCTGCTCTGCAGACAGTCACATTTCTGCTGGATTCCATGAATTTCCATCAGCTTCTCTGGGAAAATCCCTGGATTACACTGCAAAGACTACAAAGCGTTATTCCAGGCCTCTTGTTACAGCTACATTTGTCCTTTAAAGTTTTGCTTTACACGGATTAATGCGTACTTTCTTTGAATACACCCCCCCCCCTTTTTTTTTAAATAAAGTGAAGCTGTTGCATCAGAGCTTCATTTGAGAGTTCTGCCTGCTGTGAGCAAGAGATGGAAAAATAGATTCCTGGGAGAATAAGAAATATTCCCTGACATAAAAGGAGATATTTCCACTGTGTCTGTGTGTGTGTCTGTGTGTGTGTGTGTGTGTGTGTGTGTGTGTGTGTGTGTGTGTGTGTGTGTGTGTGTGTGTTTGTGTCTGTGTCTCTGTGTGTGTTTGTGTCTCTCTGTGTGTGTGTGTGTGTGTGTGTGTGTTTGTGTGTGTGTTTGTGTGTGTGTGTGTGTGTTTGTGTGTGTTTGTGTGTGTGTGTGTGTGTGTGTGTGTGTGTGTGTGTGTGTGTGTGTGTGACTCACGGTGTTACGGCTGAATCTGAATCTGGCACAAACCGCTTGCTTTAAAACATTTTGGTCACAAGCTGCTAGCCTCTGGCGGCTAAGTGCCATGCTAACGCAGCTTTACCGCCGCTGTCTGACCCTCGTTCAGACGAACAGCGACAGGACGCTGCAGAGTGGTTGGGGGGGGGGGGGGGGGGGCAGCAGACCCCCTGCTGGCTTTGCTATAAGTTATTAAACGCGCTGCAGCAGTGAATCCTCCGTTCTCTGCAGAGTTAATCTCTCAGCTTTACTCAGAATCCTCAGACAGCGGGGATCCACGTTACCCCATCCTGCTTTATTCAGTGTTTTTATCACACACATAAAACAGGCTGAAGCTGCTCCCATTGGATGACTGCTTTTCAGTGCTCTCATTCTCTCTTGGTGCTCTCTGTAAAAATTAAAACCTTCGTTTTGCCTCTTTTTAAGGGAAAATAACCCTTAAAGGTATAATAGCCATGTTATATGCTTAAAAAAGACCAATAACCATTAGATCAAGATGAAATAAAGTTATATACACCAAGCTTCCATCCTGATAATGTTTTGACCAGATATAAACAGACGTGATATAAACTATCATAATGCGGGTTTGCTTAATTAATAAAACAGTATTAAATAATGGCAGCCCAGGCCTGACCCTCTGCTATGCCTCTCAGTAAAGCGGCAGCTCGGTGTGATCGGAGACCAACCATTATTAATTAAATAAACCGATGAAGACCAACCATTATTAATTAAATAAACCGATGAAGACCAACCATTATTAATTAAATAAACCGATGAAGACCAACCATCATTAATTAAATAAACCAATCTACAGCAGCTTTAAGAGAATAATATCAGAACATTTACTCATCTAATCTGCTGTAATTGGACTTTCGTCAGGTTTAGCTTCCACTTCAGTAAACACCAACGTTCAGACCGGATTCCTGGCGACATTCCAGCCTTTTTATTCTATTTTTTTTATTTAATTTTTTTTTATTTTAATTTTTTTTTCATTGGATACTGAACCATTTTGTATTATTTCGCTAGTAGATGCTAATAGCTGTTAGCAGCTTCATTGTTTTATCCCCTGCTGAGTATGCACAGTGTTGTACTTCCTCTGTTATTAACAATAAACACGAAAGGCTTTATTTACTAACAAATAGCAAAAAGAAACTGTAAAACGGCAAAATAATAACTAATACGCCAGCAGGACGTGATAATCTTTCATTAAAAACTTGGCTGTGGCTGTTAAGCCTAACCCTTTAAATATTGACTTGGGGCTATGTGGGGCCATTATGAGCAGTTAGTATATTACCTGAATGAAGCAGCAGTCAGTTTGATCTCAGTTTGAGAGTCAGTGAGTCGTTTCCAAGGGGAAGTCAAGTTAACAGACCAGGAACCAAATTAGCAACTTGGTAGAAAAACTCAAACGCTAAACTTTCTTGTCCGTTTGAGGGAAATCAGTTTTAAGAGTTATTTTATTACACATGGCCTTTGCACCAGATATTTAGGAACATAATATTAGAGTTTTATGACGTGATGCAAAACTCAGTTGTGAGCTGCATATCTTGACACGCCACTGAAACGCATTATGCATGTGGTGTAATGGTGTGGTAGGGATGTAAATGTTCTTCTTCTTTGTTCTTATTGTCTGCTGTGCAAAATCCAGCACAGCAACTTTTAGGCATGATTCATCTTTCATTGTTAAAGTTTGCAAGTCACACATTTACAATGCCTCCTTACAGCCACGCAGGCTCAGATTTATTTGAGGAAACAGAAGCGACATGATAAAACCGTTTCCTCTCTCATAATATAAACTTTCTCTTGATTCCTCTTTTATATTCTCGCCTTTGCCTGAGACTTTTTATCTTTTGCAGTCCATGTTCACCAATTTAAAGGTTTATTTTTTATTTGATACCCTTGTGCTTATTATTGGTAATGTTTTTTAATAGGGTTAGGGTTAATGTTGACGCTTGGCCTACTGGAAGACAGCATTATTAAATGCTATTGTGAATTATTGAATGTATAAAACAGTATCAACCATCTACATAAAGTTCATTTCTTCACTTTTTTCATCTAAATCAGCTTCCCATATTTTCAGTTTCTGGTGACGTCTCACTTCATTCATTTATATAAGTGCATTAATTTCTTTATATTTATATGTCATTGTCTATTTATAACCGGTTGGGTTATTTAAAAATGTAGATATGTGGTTTCATGCACTGTCAGACTTGAACATATCTGTGCGAAAGGACAATAAAACCTCCGTGAGTCAGATGTTAATACGACCCAGAGAAACGGGGGCGTTATCTAAAAATAAACTGAACCGTAATATAAAATGTTAAGCTCTCCTTGAGGACTTTGACCAATTAGGTCTTTAAAGCAGTGGTTTATGGGTTAAACCTTCAGAAGCTCCACCTCCTGCCAATCAATCTTCTTCTCTGCCTTCGCCGACTTACGTCCTGTGCTGTAACGCCTGATCGGTCGGCCATGGCCACAAAGAGGCCCCAGGTATAAAGCTGTGAGGACATCAGCTATTATGTTTGCTCTCTTTAGTGGATAAGAACTTGAACAGGAACAAAGAGTTCTCCATCGGGTTGTTTATGACTCACAGCGCTCCATGTTGAACTTTGGCCCAGACCCACCTAAAGGCCAGGTCCTGCAACCGTCTCAACAAGAAAAGAAAAAGAAACGCTCCAACTGCACCGCTGTGGCAGAGGTATTAATTTGTTACAGTTTAGTTAATAAGCGTAACAAGTTATTGCTCTTGGAGCTGTTGCTTCATGCATGCTCAGTATGAGGGATTGCTGCAAAGATGAGCGTTCACACTGAGCCTGGTTCTGGTTCTGCTGGAGGTTCTCCTCCCTGTTAAAGGGGAGTTTTCCTCTCCACTGTCGCTTCATGCATGCTCAGTATGAGGGATTGCTGCAAAGCCATCAACAATGCAGACGACTGTCCACTGTGGCTCTACGCTCTTTCAGGAGGAGTGAATGCTGCTTGGAGAGACTTGATGCAATCAACTAGAACATTTATGACCAATCTGTATAATCTGATGGAGTCTGACTTTGGAAAGAGACTGGAGATGATATGTTTCATGAATTGGCGCTATATAAATAAAATTGAATTGAAGCGTAATAATATACCCGTCCTATTTATTTAGTTATTTATTTATTTATTTTCAATTTCTTTGAGCAACAATACAAGCAAGACTTACATTGAGATGTTAAGACATTTTAGTAGCGCTCAAAAATAGTAGGTAGAAGTTCAAGAACTTATAAGAACCTACCCCCAATTACAATATTGATGTTACGTAAGCTTATAAGGTCTTTTGATAAAAGGAGGCATTACAAGTCAAAGCACAGTTACATGAATACAGAGTGTCTTATTATGAAAGCAACTGTACAGAAAGAAGAAGATATCTAGTAGTACTTATGGAGAATGTTGCATGATTACGTTTAAATGTTTGGGTTACAGCATATTTGTTAAAGATAACATATTTCTACATGCTTTTAAATTGTCTTAGCATGGTACTCCGTTTTATTTCTATAACCCATTCCACAACACTGAGCCCCAGACTTTAATTGTGGTGTGAACGCCACATCATCTCAACATAAATTCTCCTCTCAAATTATAATTCTCTTCTCTACTCTTGAACATTTTTGCATATATTGCCAGGGAATAGATCACTACAGCAAGAGTTTTAAATTTGATTAAGTCTTCATTTTTCGTTATGTGAGATTTTAAGAAAAGTGCATTAGTGTGATCTCTGAATCCAACATTATGAATGATGCGTAAGGCTTTTTTCTGAAGTTTGAGAAGTGATTCTAGATTAGAATCTAGAAACTGTAGCGGGTTTACAGTTTTCTCTCCGTAATTTCTAAACAACGGGACACATTCTGTTCAGATTGTTCCATGGATCACTGACACACAGTTTACGAAGAAAAATCTAAAACCTACAGAGCCGCACTCCCGGTAACACGTTTAAAACAACGACTTTCAGATCTTGATGGCGTGGTTTAAATTGAGGCTGGAGCAAACCGAGGAACGGCGGGGACAGGAGGGACAAAAAGCTTGACTTATGGAGCCAAAAAGAATAAAAATACTTAATTTGTGTGACAGACTGAAGGCGTGCCTGCTCACTGACTGCTCCTCACATTTCAAACTGGTTGTAAGGCCACGCCTGTTGTTAGTGGATTGTTTTGCATGAGGCTTCAGAGAATATGTTGTAAAGGGAAGGTCGTGCTGAAGTGGAGGCAAACAGGCTTTGCTGCAGAAGTCAGCATCCACTGCGCGCCTCATATATGCCGTTTGAACAGCACCGTTAAAATCTTATTTTTGTTGGAGTGATTTAAAAAGTGGCTCTTAGGATTTTAAAGTTTTGCTTTCTTTCTTCAGTGTTTTTATTTGTTTTCTTTTGGTGTAATTTTAATTTGTTTTACATTTTTCCCCTTCACGGTCAGATTTAACAGTTTTAGCCCATTTTAGCCAATGTAAAGAGAAGAATATTGCTCATTTGTAGCTTTTATTTAGCAGACAGACTAATGTCATTTCACCCTATTTTTATTTTATAAATCTTCAGTTTTGGACTGTTTTTCTTCCTGCCAACCTTATCTTTAGGAAATAATGTCCTGTACTGATAACCAAAGGTTTCCAGTGATCTTTTCAGACCAGTAGGGGGTTTATTCTAGTTATTTGTTTTTGCTCAGAGCTCTGTCATAAGCTGCTGTTGGTTGGTGGATATGATTTGAGCATTTAATTGATTTAAACAGCAATTTATCCAGAAAAACCTGCTCCCTGAGGGATGGTTTAAATTCAGAGGCCAAATACCATTGCAATGTATGCTGCAACCACCATAGCGATGATGATTATTATTATTAATGGTTATTAAATACTTAATTAAAGCTTAGAAAATACCAACTAGTCTATTTCTAGGTGTGAAAAGGGCATAAACTGGGATGAAATGGTGAAAAGTAGCCAAAATCGCTCCATTCAGTATAATTAGACTTAAAATAGTGTGTGTGATTTATTAGAGAGTGAAATTAAACTTAAAATCTTCCCCTGTATACATGAAATGATCTCAGACCTTCTGGTCAGGCTGAAGGTTGTCAGCTAATCGCTGCAACGTAAAGGCAGAGATGATTGAGCTTTGAAGTTCAAATTAAATGTTAAAGTTGTTATAGATAGCAGATCATTACAGCTGGTCACTGAATGCTGGGGATGCACTTTAGCTCTGTGGGAATAATTAATAAATGTCAGAGCCACTTTTAAAAAGAATCCTCCAGACTGATAATACTTTATTTTGGAGCTGCAGACGAGTCGGTCAGGAAGGCTGTGTTTGCGTGTAAACCTGCAGGTCTGACTGCTGACAGGCAGACCTGGGAGAACGGGTTTGAACGGAGCGCTGTCGTGCCTTACTCCTCTCCTTCTGCTGAAATCCTCCTCTTCGTCTCCTCGTTCTGTCGCCGTCTTCTCTCCATGCCTCCTGGTAAATTAAGCCGCTGAACGTGCAGCGCTGTGGGCGGCGGCACAACGCCTGCAACCCGCCTCTGTTCACCTTATGGTACAGATAAGTCATGTTTTAGGTGGACGCTTTACTCTGTTCTTCTGGCTGCTTTAATAATAAATCAGAATAGTGGGAGGACTTCCTATCCTAATTCTCCTGTGGCAGTTTGTCAATATTCACCTCATGAATCTGGACAAGCCTGAGGACAACAGAGTCAATAGAGCCGCTGATTATCCTGATGGGCGTCTGTGTGCAGTTTAGGCTCAGCTGCTGGGGACCAAAAATGTTTTTACTGCATCGCGTCCCGTTTCACGTGAGCTTAGAGGTACAGCTGGAAAAAAGGCTTGGGCGTGCACATTTGTTCCATTTTTACCTGGACAAACATGATCAACGGCTCACAGAAAAGCCACGGAAACATCCGAAGCATGTCAGAGCGCACCGCTCTTTGCTGAGGCGTGTGTTATAATATATAATATTATATTGTATTCAGCCTGGAAACATTTCCTCTTTGTTTTACTCAGAATTTAGAGACAAGGTAACCCAGATCAGTCGTTGCATTACAAAGTGTGTCCAATTAGGCTCATTTGATTCATTCTGAGAATAACAGAGTTTAAGCAGGTGTTAACCATACTTTCATTACATTTCTGTATCTAAAATATTTTTATTGGATCTGATGTAATATTCTAATCTAAAATGTTTTGTTTAGCTGCAAGCAGAAATTCCTCCTAACAGAGAAAAAAGCTTGAAAACATCAGTCTGAGTTGTAACTAATCTAGATACGTAATGATTTACTGAAACTCCTCAGAAATATTCACATCTTTGTTGTTTCAGTAACTTCTGTTAAAGAACAACAATATTTAGATGGAAAAAATTTAAGCGAGAAAGTATGTAAAAGAAATACAATGATATATGTGGAAAAACTGATAGAACTCTAGAAATATAAAAGTAAATAGAAGCAAAATTAATAAAAACAGAAAGACAGGAAAGAAAATAAACAAGAATTAAGCAAGAAAAAAAACAAATACAGGTTTATGGTCACTGTTGTAAAGAATATAACAATAAAGGAGTATTTGATTTTGAAAACTTCACAAGCATTCTTTTTTTTCTTCTTATTTTTTTACTTAAATAAAAAAGTGGACCCATTTTTGTCCCTTATCCAGAATCACCTCAACAGCACGTCTGACCTTTCCCTGTAATAATATGCATTAAATGAGTTGGACTAAATGTTTGGCATCAATGGATGGATGGATGGATGGATGGATGCAGGGATGGATGGATGCAGGGATGGATGGATGCAGGGATGGATGGATGGATAAACGGATGGATGAATGGATGAATGGATGGATGATGGACGGATGGATGAATGGATGGATGGATGGATGCAGGGAGAAAGGGAGGGATGTTGAAGCCAAAATACATAACTGGCCAGGTGTCACAACATAATAATCAGCTCTAGAACCTGTTACCAATGTCCCTCTTATTATTAATTATAATTAGCCTTAATTTGTCCAGTTTCTGCAGTTCCAACAATTAACTGGGATTGAGTGAGATCTAAACTTAAATGTAACTGTTGTGTTTCACATTGAGTTCATTGTGAGCTCTACAGTGTTGTGACTGGAGCAGCTTTGTCTCATCTAGCTGTAGCTGTACTGACAAAGTTAACTTTCCAAAGTGACGCACATCCTAAAATATACTAAACCATCTCTGTTTAAACTGCACCAAGCCAACATGGTCTTATGTAATGCAAATGCTTTATGATCAATTTGTTGCATCATTAACTTTTATGTCTCGTGTGTATATGGAGTCTTCATGTTTCCCTTTTAAATTACCGTGCTACACTTACAGCTGTCTGATTTTAAAGGGTTTAGATATTAACTAAGGATATATATTTAAGGATAAATAAGGATAAGGATGTGAAGGACTGTTAATTTTTTTAGGTTCTTCCCCAATTAGAGGTGCTGGCTGAAATGGTCAAAATAGTCTGATAAATTAGAGATATCGTCTATATATGAAGGGGAAATAATGTGGCATTTGATTATGGTTCCTGTCCCTGTTAATTGGCCATTAATTGGCCATTAATTGGTCATTAATTGGTCATTAATTGGCCATTAATTGGTCATTAATGTTGTTGAGGACCTGCTTTGTTTTCTGTTTACTTCTCTTTTATTTAACCACCTGTGCTGTGCTGGCGACGGGATTGGAGGTGGAAAGGAAGGAGGCGTGGCAGGATGGATTACCTGAGCTGTTGTTGTAGTTCACACATTCAACCGGCCAAACTCTCTGCTTAACACCGTTTTTATCTTCCCTCCGTTACCCTCTAAATTTAAAACTACCTCTGGTTAATTGTTTCCTCCTGGCTGTATCCAGCATCCCTCTGCAGACACAGTTTCTGTTTCCATGTGAGCTCAGCCAAAGCCAACATGTTTCCTCTCCTCCTACAAGCCTCTCTGGAGGGCTTCAGTGATAAACAGCGAGATTTACCTGGAGCTGTAGCGCCATCTAGAGGTCACAGGGTGTAATTTCATGAAAAGTAAACATTACTTTGGGTTAAATAAGATTTTCTCTCTGTTTTTATAGGTTGTTTTTTAGTGTTTTAGTGGTTTCTAACACAGCATTTTGTGCTGAAATCAACAGGGTCGAGTCGAGGTGGAGGCCGGCAACGAGAACATGAAGTTTGAGACCGGACCTTTCTCCTACTATGGCGTCATGGCGCTCAGTGCTTCCACTACAGGTGAGTCCATAAACCTCCCTCTGGTTTAATCCAAGAACAGTAGCTATGCACACATCCCATTTTAATTAAATCTGTGGCAGTTGACCCAGTGCTTGCAGGGCCTTGTCATGTCTCCATGCTACCACCTGGTGACAACATCAGGTTTTGTTCCCAGCTGGGAACTCCTTCTGTGTTTTTAATCAGTTGTTCTTTTTCTATTTGTGTTTGTTTCCTTACTTATATGATGCTGGAAATGTATTCATTTATTATTAATTTTTTCCAATGTTATCAAAAGTGTTGCAGAAGGGACTGGCTTTAGGTTTGCTACCAGATTCAACATTTTAAATTCCATGATGTGAATTCTTTGTGTTTCTTCAGAAAGTCACTGAATCTTTTCTGCTGTGGGTTTCTGGCAGCATGTTGTCCTTTCCTGTCTCCCAGCAGTCGTCTCGTCTGTCTGGTGTCCACTCGGGTCTCTTCCTCTTCTTTTCACGTATCTGCCTGCAGCTGAGAGGAATGCACAACGGATCAATGAGCACATCCTGTTTCTATTTGTTTTATCCATATTTTTATTATGCTCTGTTTGGAGGAGAACTTTACAAATGGCTTCTAGGAACTTCTTATCTAAAAAGTGATAGTTTCTAAAGAAACACAGAGAAGTTTAACTTGGTTATAAGGAAACAAACAAAAAAAAAACTTATATAGTCTTCTGGTATCTAACCACTTTTTAAATAAAATGTTCCAAAGTAACAGAACAGCAGATATGTTTAAATAAGTTTAATTATGATAATGAATGAAACAATATTTTAATCAAGGTGCTTAAAACAACCTATTCATACCAAATTAAATTTGTGTATTTTTGGTGCAATATAGATTTGTTTCAAATCTGAACACATGCAGATGTGTGGGTCTAAAGTGACAATGTGTCCAACTTAATAAAAAAACAAAACAGAACCAAAACAAGTCAGAGTTATGTCATCTATCAATAGTTTCAGCTGCGGCGCTGACGGAGAAAGAAAGATGGGCCAAACCCAAACTTTACGTCAGGAATAAAGTACATTATGGAAACTGGATTTATTTACTCAGTGGCAATGAATTTAAGCAGATGTAACTAAAAATCAGCAACCTGTAGCATTTTACCAGCACTTTGGTTTCCTAATGTTGGCTGATTTATTTATTTTTTTGTCTTGTTTTAGGTCAAATATATTTCGTATCCAGGTTTAAAACAATATAAGAAAGCTAAGCTTCATTTCTAGTTTAATATAATATGTTAAAATATAAATCTAATATGCTGGCAGCGATTCTATGAGCACTGAGCTTAATTGAGTTCCTTTAAGTTTGTGTAGATGGCGCCAGTTCACAGCAGTCATTACCTTTAAAGACAGAAATAAACTGGTGCAGTTTAGTCCTTTATATTCCAGTCATATATTCTGATCCATCGTGAATTACAACACTATGTTGTCAGATTCTGTTTACCATACGCCAGTCAAGCATAACATTATGACCACGGACAGATGAAGTCAATAATAGTTACACTGTACTGAAAGTAAAAATGTTTGTAGGAAAAATGAGCAAACATAAGGATTACAGCCAGACAGTGGCGGCTGGACCGCCGGCTCAGAACATCTCCAGAACCGCAGCGCCTGTTGTGTCGTCCCAGTCTTCAGTAGTCACAACTTTTCAAAGTGTCCCCTGGAAGGACTGATGGTGAAGCAGCTTCAGAGACGCTGATGTGTGATGAGCTGGTGTCTGTGGTCCAGTCCAACAGACGGACATCTTTAGCTCAAACCGCTGAAGAAGTTCTGACAGAACGGTGTCAGGACACGCCTCCAGCAACACGCTTCGACTCTTGTCCCTCATCAGGCCGGACTTCACCAGATCTTTGTCCCTCTCCGTGCCCTGTGGGGGTCGGTGAAGGTGTGGCTGAAGCGTTTGGATCTGTGAGGAGACTCAGTGACAGTCAGGGCGCCCGTGCTGGTCATAATGTTATGTATGATCAGTGCATAGTGCTAGTTTGTAAGAAGTTATTGACCTGAAACAGGCCTGAGACGTTAGCTTTGCTGCTCCTCCTGAGCAAGCATGTGGCGACAGTAGAGAGGAAGCACTTACTTATAACAGGAAGATGCATCCAGCAATATCAGGCTGAGGATGAGACGCCAGCTGTGACTGATGGAGGGCTGAGAGATACAGAAAACGCAGCAGTACAGGTCCGGGCGTAATGTCTAATGCAGAAATTAGCCACAGCCGTAAGAGCAACAAATGCCCATTGAGGGTAGATGGAGAAAATGGAGCATCTTTGGCATTAATCGGTTTCCTGATGTCCATATTTTCCCAGTAATGCTTGTGTTTTTTTCCTTTCAGCACTTTGAATGGAGAAAATGAATAAAAACTGATGTGTGAAGCATGATTTCCGTTGTGTTTTATAACCTTCCTTCTCTCTTCAGCATCAACGGCCATCCTTTGTTCAAAGCTCTTATAGAAAGTTCTGTAACGGCGCCGTCGTCCCGCCGTGACGCTGCCCTCACCGTCATGCAGAGAGCTGCAGGAATGTCTCCATGGTTTTTATGTCTGTCCTCGTCCAGGCTGTTTGTCTCTGACCGGCCCTTTCACTCTGTCCTCTCTCCTGTCCTCTCAGTGGCCGCGCCTCGTCCTCGCCTCCTCTCCTTTAAGAGGTTTTCCTTGTTCTCTCGGTTGCCAGGTAAACGCCGGCATGTCTGGGTCGCCTAACACCGAGGGCAGGCGGGGGTGGGCCTTAGCTTGGCTCCCTGGGGAAGTTCTGTGGGCCGAGAAGGCGGATTATGTTCAATCAACCCGCAGCTCCTGCTCTATTCAGTCATTTTACTGACTTTAGGTTTAATCTTGAAGGACAGCATCCCAGCTACATTTTGGCAAACAACCGTTTAGTTGCCCAAAGCATTATGGGCCGTTTACGTCTGTTTCATTTCTTATTCATTCAACAAGACGTAAGGTGGAGAATTAGCTTCTATTTTATTAGCATTTTATTAGAATGGCAAGCTGAAATCCCCGTTTCAGTGAACATGTCGTCTAACAAGTCTCCTTATTTGGAGGTGTGATCAAAAGAAGAACAATCCTGTTTAAGTTTTACAGTTTTAGGATCAAGATAAAATAAAACATCTGGTTCTCACCAGGTCCTGAAGTTAACTTAGTTAGCCAAGTACAACATTAGATAAACATGATATAATATTTAAAACTAAGCCAGCGTCTCGAACCGCTGCGTGGGGAGAGAACCCCCCCCCCCCCCCCACACACACACACACACACCATTAGAGATGCATTGATTTATCAATGTTAGCTTCTTGATAGAACCAGATGTTTTTGAGATTTCTCTCACCCTGACCATTCTGACGGCGATATCTGTTCTAAAATATCATTACTGCCCGTCAATCTGTGAAGACCACACCCCAACAATCTGAAGTCCGTCATTGTACGGCAAGAAAGATAAACAGGTGAGACGAATGGCCCGTCCTCCCAGGAGTGCTCCATCTCACCCTAAAACATCCATAAACGCTGCGTGATTTACATGGTGATATATGAACAGTGGTTGGTTTGTCCAGGAACATGACCGTTATGCTAATTGGTCTCCCCAATTCACCCTGAGGGGTGAGTGTTGGTTGGATGTTGCCCTTTGAAGGGTGACACCCCCACCCCAGGATCCTGCACGGATAAATGGGTATAGATTCAATTAAATTTTATTTATATAGCGCCAATTCATGAAACATGTCATCTCAAGGCACTTTACAAAGTCAAATCAATCATATTATACAGATTGGGTCAGATTATACAGATTGGTCAAACAATATATAAGGGAACCAGTTGATTGCATCACAGTACCGACAAGCAGCATTCACTCCTGGAGAACCGTAGAGCCACAGTGGACAGTCGTCTGCATTGTTGATGGCTTTGCAGCAATCCCTCATACTGAGCAAGCATGAAGCGACAGTGGAGAGGAAAACTCCACATTAACGTGAAGGAAGTAGATAATGGATGGATGGATATAGGAAACAGTAGAAATGAGATAAATACTTAAAACTGCCATGACCCGTCACAATCTCTCACAGGGAATCCAACTAAACCAGAAGAAGGATCAAAGATTTCCTGGAGGTAACTCTCAGGCTGTGGAAGACCAAAGCGGTTCATTTGTAGAACCTGTTAGAACTGGCTGGAGCAGCTGCTCTGCTTCAGCACCGGCCCACTTTGGTAGAAGAAGAGTCTTTCAGACGAGAAAAAGGCGATTTTAAAACGAGAAAGCCAGATGTTTGGAAAGCTGCCATCTGCTGGAGAGTGGGCCTCTTGCAGGATCTCTGCTCCAAACCAGCTTAGACGTACAGTAGTTGCTAATATACGCCTCCTCAAGGGTTCCCTCAAAGGTCAGGTTGGTGAATTTTCAGGATTGCTGGAAGACGTTTGCCAAAATGTCAGCGATGAACAGAGATGGATGGGATGACATGATGACACCCAGATGGCATTTGATTAAAGCTGTAGATTGGCTTCTGGGTTCGTCCTTTTAGCTTTGAGCTTCTTCTGATTGGCTGATCACGGCCACCGCTCTACGAATGAAGCATGAAGCCATCAACGTGTAGCTTAGATACCCTGAAGACTTCTGCAGCAGGATGTAGTCATCATCCTGAAAGCTGCACCCAGTTCTAAATGTGTTCCCACACAAGTGTTGTAATTAGGAAGGAAGACATTTCTGTTCAAGGGTTCTTGTTTGGAATTGGGTCCTTTCTCCAATCCGCTATATTTTAGACGCACTAACTCAGACACTCGTTTAGTTTTGACTTTGTGTAATTCTTAGAGATCCAGTGGGAAACTTTTCAGCTCAGCAGGTTTTCACAAAAATAACATCCAACATCTTCTTTAGAGTGTTGTTGTTATTATTATTATTATTATTGATTGTTTTATTTACAAAATTAATCTGGAAAAAGTATTTTTCGAAAAGCTAAAGCAATCAACAGTAAAGGACTGTTGGAAATAATGGAAATAATTATGACCATTGGGACTGTTTCAAACAGCCAGCTGATTTTGTTTTTATTTTTTGTATTAAAAGATCACATTAAACTGATTTTTTTTCACGGCTAACTGCCCCTTTTTTGCTTGAATTTCACAAATTTTGCACAATTTAAACTGCTGGCTAGAATGTTCTTTAAAACATTCCTGTTATGTCCTGAGTCCATAATTTCACTATTTTTAGTTATTTTTAAGAAAATGGGGTACCAGTGTTAAATAAACCATAAATAATGATGATTTTTAGTCATTGTTTCTCCTGATGCTGTCATAAAAGGCAGCCTAATTGTGTTTAGGAATCTAAAACTATTTATTTCTTGATAAACACAGACTTTTTCTTTGTGTTGGACCAGAGAAAAGTCTCCTACTGGATTAATCAAAGCTAATAATCACAGTTAGCTCTTTTAGTCCCATCTAACCACTAACTAGTAAACTAGTGAAAGTAGCTGTAGACCAACCAGGATGTCCGCATTGATACCTGGAAAACTAACCCAGATGACCTGTCCAGGTAAAACAGTTTCCTATGACTCACTGAGGCCCCCTGCTGGACGACTCACACCAACTGGTAATAACAACGATGCACTGGTGGTGAACGGCCTTGCGTGTGTGTGAAGTGTGTGTGACACATTCAGGGCAGTGCGTGGATGAAGTCAGCATCCAGAGCGCTGTGGTTGGAGGTTAGAGCAGAGGCGGGTTGCCATGAAGACGGGGAAGTTGTTTTACGTTGGCAAGCATCACTCGGTGTAAGATAGAAACTATGAACAGCTATGATTAGGACCTGGATTTCTCTTAAATCTAAAGGAAACAGGCCGCTTCATTTTTATTGTGACATCTTTCACGTGAAGTGGTTGTTGAGAGTCATGGTGCAGAGATACAATTATTCCTTTTTATAGACTGCTGATTGTTCATTTAAGAGTCATTTCATGCAGAAATCATATTTTTTTCTGTTACTGACTTACCTAAAAGGCATTGGGAGATAATTTTCCTTATTTTTAGTTCATTTCAAGTCATGTGTGTGTATTTTTAACAGTTGATCAAATGAAATAAGTTGTTTAAATTAAGGCTTAAAGAGCCTTTTAAATTGCACCCCCCTGGTAAAAACGTTTAAAAAGCCATAAAATAAATTCATCTTGTATTGCAGCAACATAATGTATAACCTCTAACAATTCTGGAAGATTGAACCTTTAATCCAGGTGCTTTAAATTGATTTAAAATGTTCTATGTTAAGAAGGGATTGTCTTAATGGCACCCCTAATAATCTATTTGAAATACATATGACTGCAGCATTTTTGTCATTTACACTTTCAGTTTACCAGAGTTTCTACGAACCACTAATTCATAATCAGTGACTTTCTGACCATAAATGCAGCCAGGAGAATAGTAAGGGAGAAATCAAAGGCTGTTAGTAAAGAAAGCCTGGGGTGGTACCTCTGTGTGTCTAAATGCCGGCATTTAGACACACAGACATGAAAAACTCAAACACGTTTGCTGGACTCTGCTGAAACGTTAAACGGAACCAGGTCCTCTGGTGCCGACACTAAGACTAGAAATTTACACAATACATAGAACCAGTGGAACCAATATATGGAAAATCACCTCATGCCCACTAATAAATATGGTGGCGAGTCTGCTGTGGGCGTGTCACTCCAGAGAGCCTCGTTACAGTGCGTGGTAGTATCATAATGTTGATTTGTCTATAATAGCATCCATCTCTATATTTATTCAGTAATAACCCATGTCCTGTACTTATGGAACCATTGTTTATTCTGCACTCGCTGCTATTGCACTTCTGCTTAGACCTGAACTGCATTTCGTTGCCTTGTACCTGTACCCGTCTAATGACAATAAAGTTTAATCTAATCTAATCTAATCTAATAATCTCCTTAAAACACTGGACACTTTAACTAAAAAGCTGATGGACTCTGGCAGGAAACTGAAAAGCCGCCACTGCTGGGTTCCTGCAGACACGCCTCCCTGGCATCTCCACTAGCAGATCTAAATCCTTTGGAGAATCTGTGGGGCTAGTTTAGCTTAGCGTAGCATCAGAGGCGATATCTAGAAATTTCCCTCTCTCTCTACATCCTTCACTTCTGAAATGTTACTGAAAAGACGGAGTTCTGTTTTATCGGCAAAAGGAGGTTGAGGGATATTTTCCCACACGATGTTATAACTGCAGTACAAAATCACTGTATTTTAAGGCTTTTTTATACACCTGGGGTCCAGTTGGCATTTTCTCGATATTTAAGGATTTAACATTTATTTAATCGGGTGAACATCTAGAACATGGTTTGGTTTTGGATTATTTATTAAGCCTCTGCTGTTTGATGTATTTATTAAATTTTTATTTGCTATGAAGTTTGGCAACTACAGCTTTGTGTGATTTATCTTTTTGTACACGAGTTATAACACTAACATATTGTGTGATAATTAGAAACATTGATATTTTAAAGGTATATAGCCATATTAAATGCTTTTAAAAGAAGACCAAAACCGTGTAATCATGATAAAATAAGGTTATATACACCAAGCCTCCATCCTGATAATGTTTTACTGGTTTATTTTGTGGATAAAAATAGCCACCGCACCAGGCACGGTGACCAGATATAAACAGATGTGGCGCCATCTAGTGCCAGTATCAAAGAACTATCATAATGCCGCTTTGCTTAATTAATAAAACGGTGCCATTAAATAATGCCAGCCCAAGCCTGATCCTCTGCAATGCCTCATAGTAAAGTGGAAACTCAGCGTGATTGAAGACCAACTGCTATTATTTAAATAAACTGTTCTACACAAACTTTAAAAGCCTCATATCAGAACATTTACTCACGTCAGTCAACTCTGCGTCTCATCTGAGCCTCGGCAGGTTTAACGTCCGCTTCAGTGAACACCAACGTTCAGACTGAATTCCCAGAGACTTTCCAGCCTTTTCCTTCTTGGAATCATATATTTATTTGCGTTTGTTTCCACTGGATCTTGGACCATACTGCATTATTTCCCCGCGAGATGCTAATAGCCGCTTCCTTGTTTTATCCCCTGCTGCACATGTGTTGTACTTCCTCTGTTATTAAAAATAAACACAAAAGGCTTTATTCACTAACAAACAGAGCAAAAACAAAGGATAAAACACCAAAATACCACCTAATTCATCAGCAGGACGTGATAATCTTTCATAAAAACTTTGTATGCAACCAGAGTGAGCTACTGACGTATAAATAAATAAAAAAACACAGATACCGTGGCTATGCACCTTTAAATGTTGTTTCCACCTCTGTCATTCAGCGCCCACAGCTTTACTTTGGTTTAAATTACAGAATATTTAAAATAGTTGTGATGTTTGGCTACTGTAAGGCATCCTGACTAACGCATGTTGAGTCACTTTTTGTTGGAAAATGTTCTGTGTAACTGAGGGAGAGAGCAGCATGCGAGTTGAGCTTCATCGTCCTGAGCTCCGTTCTTCGTACGTCGCTAACTCAGTTAGCTGGATTTGATTGTTGACGGTTTGGCATGATCTTGGATCGTTTGGTTCTTCGAAACTCATCCTGGACTTGTTGTCATAGCAACATGTGCGCCAGTTTAAACCTGCTCGCTAACAGGCTTATTTCATGTAAACAGGATTAGATCACAGCTTTATAAGCGGAGGAGATAGGAAGTCTGTCCAGCCAGCGCACTTGCACCACCTAGTGGCAGAGGACGGGACAGAATTGTGGAACACCATTTTTTAATATTTAATAAAAAATGAAACAAATAATGCTTAGTTCCTGTCGTTTTATTTAAACAATTCTTTATAAAGAAAAGACAGCAAGTCATCTTTTGTCTGCAATAAGAGATAGTTGTGTAAAGTCAGCAATACTACTGTCACATGGTGTATTAGAACTTACTCTGAAGGTCCTTTTGAAGTAACTCGATCTCTAGTGCAATTTTCCTCTTTTTCAAGTTGTGGAGTTCAATTTCTTCTCTTAATTTGTGTTTTTTCAGGTCAAAATACTAAATTTTTTGTTGAAGAAGCCGTTTATTAGGGAACGGATGGCACCCTGTGTCATTTTGTGAAAGAAAAAGAAAGTGTGAACCATGCCTCATCCAATAAAAGTAAAAATAACCCATTTTTTTCAGCCTTTTTCTTGGTATAAACAGACAAACATCATTTAACAGTGGCTTTTAAAAAAGAAGTTGCTTTTTAAAATACAGTATAATAATTAAAGGCTACCATTTTGTAGAATATTCTTGTATTTCACTTTTACTTGTCCCCATGTTCTAGTGGGTCCTGTGGAGGCTCTGATATAAAAGAACAAAGTAAATATGAAATTATTAACGTGCAATAATGCATTCTGTAGAAAGTGATAGAAACATCTACCATGGACAGTATTTACGCATTAATTTGTCTGCTGCTTTTTGCCAGCCCTCTCTCCTGGCTTTAGCAGACTTTGAGGTGTTCCCTGTTGTTTTAATTAATGACTCAAATTTGGCATAACCTTCCATTAAAAGCTCGTGTTCTGCTTGGGAGAAAAACTGTGGACGTTCTTTGGCCATGCTGAACAGCCAATAGCAGCGCTGCTGATCAATGTTTCTACTATCAATACATTTCCCCTTTTAAACAAACGCATGAACGCGCAGTTGTCTCAGATAACTCAATCCAGCCATACTAATCATAAACAACAGGTGTGTTGGAAGAACCCAATTAGCCGGATCAGGATTAGCCGGATGAAATAATCTTGGATGTGTCATTTGATCTCGGATGTTTTAAGCAACGTATGAAGAACGGACCCCTGATGCGTTTACTGATTGTTTGGTGGGTTCTGCTGTTGTTTTCTGCCATCATGACATGTTGTTTGATCCCAGTTGCTCATCAGCGCCCTCAGTTCTAACCTTTGTTTTAACCCGGACCGTGTTTTAGAACCGTGAGTTTATCAACCCTGTTTCGAAGTGTGTCTGCAGCACAGCCTGATCAGAGATAGCTGTTTATTCCTTTGAATGTGTATGAGGAGCTGATCTTTTCTCTTGGTGTCTGCAGAGATTCGCTCCCCGTCCCACCTCAGCGGGTTAAACCGGACGGCCTCTCTGAGCGGCACCGAGCGGACCGACTCGCTGGCCATCAGCGGGAGCAACAGCCAGCTCAACAACAGCGTTGTCTCTTTGCAGCAGTACATCCCAGACTTCAACGTCAGGGCCCTGACAGACCTGCAGTTTGTCAAGGTGGGTTAGAGGGTCCAGAACCGACTAAATTACAGCAAATTAGCCCTAAGATGGACCTGAACATTTAGTCTTTTTATTGTGCTGCGTTTAGAAGATGCAGTAATACTGTTGGAAATAAAAAAAAAAAGCCTCAGCAACATTTTAAAAGATTATCAGCAGTTGTGATTAAATAATTAGTAACCTAGCAACTAGATTGACCAACAGCTTAATTAAACAGAGATTTTGTCTGAAACATGAATTAAATTTCTTATAACATTTTTTAGTGATAGGCTTAAAAGGCAAAATGTTTTTCAGTAGACTCCATTTAAAACTATTATTATTTTTAAGTGGGAAATAAATATGGGCGTCATCTGCATAAGGTCCTAAAACTGAGCCATGTGGGATCCTACGAGGAAGAAAAGCTATATAGTATTTTGGAATTTACTTTAGTTAGTAGTTTTTCAGATCACTGAAAAATAAAAATCTAAAAAGTGTGACACCCAGATACTTGGCCCTCTTTGCTCGTATTGCTCTGTCACCCAGAGTCCATCTGTGTAGTTTAATCTCAGTACAAGTGACGTCGTCAACAGTGATTGACAAAAAGCGTCATTCAGACCAAAGAGTGCAGCAAACAGGTTAAAGCAACATCTCACAGAGCTCTGTTTAATCCATCATCTGACAATGGAGAGACCGCCAAGACATGGCTGCCAGGCTGGGCAGGAAGAGCTGTAATCAGAGAAGCTGCCAGGAGGCCCATGGTAACTTTGGAGGAGCTGCAGAGATCCACAGCTCAGGTGGGGGAATCTGGCCTTTATGGAAGTTTGGCCAGATTTCATGGACAACACCTGCAAGAAGGTGCTCTGGTCAAAAGAGACCAAAATGATTATTTTGATGGTGCTTGTGCCGGAAAACGCTCTGAGCCCAAAAGACCTGAAGCTGTGAAATGTGGTTCTGCAAAATTGTGCTTCAGTCAGGCTGAAGACAAATGAACGTCACACTTTTCAGATTTTTAAAACCTTGTTAATCTCACATCACGTTGTTGCACTGTTTTAAAGTGGAAAAGCTCTGAATAAATTGACAGAATGTGAGAAAGTTCAGGGAGTATACGTTGTTCTCCTAAAGAGCTGCAACACTAACATTCCTGGTGTTGGGTTGTGTAGATTTCTGCTAAGCAGCCTACATACATGTAGATCCATGTCTTAGGTGACCTATGATCAGGCTTTCTCCTTCACATCTCACTGACGCTCCACACAACTCAGATCTTTGGAGTTTAAGGCCTTTATCACTTTAGTGACACCTTCAGCCGTTTGCTGAAGAACACGGAACATGTTTAGGTGCATTCACGTGTGATAAGTATGTTGTGCTTAAACTGTTTTCACACGTTGAGGATCTGAAACGCCGGTCCTGTTGCCCTCCCTCAGGTCACACGTGCTCAGTACCAGAACGGCCTCATTGCCTCCCGTCTGGACAGCACGCCTCAGTCCCCCGAGAGCGTCCACCAGACGGCCCACCCAGAGGAGGACCCTCTGCCGGCCAACATCACCATCACGGACCTAGGAGCAGACTCCACCCCCATGGAGAACGGCCCGGACGAGACGACGCTCCTCCTCCTGAACGAGCAGACGCCGGCGCCCACAGCCAACCACCACAGCCAGCTGGAAAACAGCGTTTGACCCACACCTTCCTCCCTGCAGTCTCCCTACGTTTGCACACATGCACTACCACGCTTGGATGTTCGCTGAGGGGGGGTTGGGTGGGGGGGTTTACTGGCACCGATGACACCTTAAGATTCCCAAAGAGTCAAGCCATGTGCGAGCATATCATGTAAATATGCAGGAATTCAGAATATCAAGCCTACACTAATGAGCCAAAACATCACAAACACCTAAAAACCCAGAAATCAGGATCCTGATTGGAGGAAACTGGTTCTGTTAGGTTAAACTGGTTCTGTTAGGTTAAACTGGTTCTGTTAGGTTAAACTGGTTCTGTTAGGTTAAAGATGCCTTTGAGTTTCTTTGCAGAGTCAAGCAGGGAAGGGTTTTATCTTTTAATGCAGCTACAATCACACAGATCCAGAAACCTAAAGTAAGTAATCAATGTTGGTTAATATGTATGTTTTTATATGTAAAGCTGTAGCATCATTCAAATCAGCATTTATTCAGATGCACTCAGTGATATCTTCAGACAATCCTTTTTTATAGAAATCACCACAAATAAACGCGGGAAGCTGCTGTTTCCTAACGCTGCTTGGCATCATTTGTTTATGCGGACCTCTGCTGTTTCTTTCTAAAGTTTTGGCTCATCAGTGTCACTAAAAATACCAAAAGTGTTTCGTGCCACAACCATGTAAACAGACAAAACAGACAAAACAGGCGGGCAGTCATGCGCTGACGACCACAGAGCTCCTGGTCGTCCTGTCTGGCCTTCACAGGCGGCGCCGCCGTCTTCAGCTTCTTCCTCCGTTCCCGTGCCGCCTCCAGCTCAGAGACTCAGGGAGACTCCGCCCTCCTGCCGCCCTCCTGCCGCCCTGCTGCCACCCTGCTGCCGCCCTCCTGCCACCCTGCTGCCGCCCTGCTGCCACCCTGCTGCCGCCCTGCTGCCACCCTCCTGCCACCCTCCTGCCGCCCTGCTGCCACCCTCCTGCCGCCCTGCTGCCGCCCTGCTGCCGCCCTCCTGCCGCCCTCCTGCCGCCCTGCTGCCGCCCTCCTGCCACCCTCCTGCCACCCTCCTGCCGCCCTCCTGCCGCCCTGCTGCCGCCCTGCTGCCGCCCTCCTGCCACCCTCCTGCCACCCTCCTGCCGCCCGCCTGCCGTGTCCTCCAGGTACAAACCCCCAGGTTGCGGCTGAGAGCTCGTAGATCTCACCGCCGCGTGTGTAGCAGTCTGAACCTCCTCCCTGCCATCAGCATCCGTACAGCTAGAAGACAAAGAGCATCCAAGCATGTCGGCGGAGTTCAGACGAAGTAATATATGTTCCATAGAGATTTATAGTCAAATATTTATTGAGGAACTCTGTTTGAGACGGACACATAAGACTTTTATGTTTCTCTCTCTGTAGTGAGGGAGCTACGATGGGAGTTTCTAGCTTTGTTTTTTTGTCTCCTGTGTAAAATCAGCGATTAACCAGGAGCCTTTATCCCAGAGATTCACCACTGATTGACAGCCAGTCTGTATTCTGATGAAAACAATCAACATGATTTCTATGAATGTGTTAAATGTGTAGGGTACGTTAACTGTGGCTGCTCTCGTCTCTGTGAAATCTTTCGTTTTCTCGTTTTAACTTCTGGCCAATTGGTGCCGGTTTTCACAAAGATGGTCGGCCTGAGAGCTGAGAGACTTGACGAATCCGGTCCTTTTTATCAAAGAGGCCCAGGAAAAGTCTTTTTTCTTTTTTGATTTTTGATTTTTGTATATGTGCGCGTGTTTCTGTGACCAAAGATGACTTTCTATCGGTGGGATCAGAAACAAAAAGAGGAACTCTGCATCACCTCCTGACTAAGAAAATACTTTAAAGAAATCAGAGACTTTATTTATTCACTTTAATGCTTGTATATATTTTTTCCAATGAGGCGCGACAAGTGTCATTTTATTTTGCCTCATTGTGAATTTTTTGCAAATACTTGCATTGATTGTTTGGGGTTTTCTATCTTTTTATTTTCTAAAATCTGGGGAACGGGAAGATTATACTGAACTGCACAGTTGAAACACTCAGCCCCTGGCAGCAGCCTCATTTTGTCACCATTATGTTAAACTGTTCTGTACATTTAATGATCATCATCAGTGCTTTTTTTAAAATCCGAACTGCATACACTCCAGTTGTATTTTACTGTACCTTCAAAAGAGATTTTAATAGGAAAATCAATCATAAAACTCATAAAAGTATCTTTCTTGTGATGACATTTTTTTCATGATCTTTGGTAAAACCGTTGGATTTTTCTAAAGATATTTAATGTGTGAATTTTTGTCCATATAGACGTAGAGACACGCTGCTTTTCAGACTTTTAAGGCATCCTTACTGCTTATAACAGCCTGGTTGCTTTTTTCATGTCTTTTTTCCCTTTGGGTCACTTTTGAGCGAATTAAGAAAATTTTAAAGTTTTTTATTAAGCCATAAAATGATAAACACTTTTCCCACAGTTGGATTAACATTTGACTTTTTCCCTTTTGTTTTAATTGTCATAACTGTCCCACTGAAACTCGTCCTTTTCAGTCCCAAAAGAGGAACTGCAGATCCATTTGCCTTGCAATTCCTGTTCGAATCTGAAACCGAATTATGACAAAACAAACATTACCTAATTTCTCTATTTTTGGTGTTACATGGAAAAGCTCTTGCGTTCTTAAAACTTTCTGTGTCTAATTCTGTTTACTTTGGGAAAAGCTTTTGTGTCACAAAGGAGAAGCAGGAAAGTTTTCTTACTGTAATATTCTAAATGAGTAAATGTCAGGCTGCCCAGCAAGTTCAACACTTTTGACACAGCACTAAAGAACTACTTGGAATTTACAGGAAGAATTTTCTGGATATCTCCGTTCAGCGTGAGCTGGATTTCTGTGAAGGTTCAAAGTGAATAATAAGGTTAATCTGGACCCGAGCTGAAACTTGGATTTCATTTGCTTGTTAAAATGCATTTGTTGTAAATTTTTTTAACTTTTTTAAAATATGTTCAGATTAGATAGTCGTTCATGTCCGACACATGAAAATATGTAAAACAAATCCAGAATAGGGCTGAAAATTCCCAAAGTGTCAGTGCCTAAAACACTGGGACAAAGGAAGTGATGAAGTGTATCTCTTGAATTTTATACATAAACTGAAAAGGTATTGGTTTATTTATTCAGCGAAGAGGAGAAAGCCTGGAAAAATGTTAGTAGCTTGCAGACCAAACAGACAGACGACCTACGTAGGAATTTAAAAGTAGTCTGTGGCGAGCTTAGTCTGAATGTAGTTTACCACAGGAAGATGTAATTTATTTTCTGGTTTTGACCAGTATAGCAACGTTGATTTCTACAGGCATGCATCAACTTTGACCTTTCCCAAACTACGGCCACCAGAATCTTCTACTTTATAAAATGTTCAAATTATAACGGTGAAAGCTGCTAAAAGTCCCACGCTCCTCCACAGAATCATCACAACTGCTCCCCATTATTGTTGCTAAACATTATTTTAAGGAGGCCATCTGTTCCCGTTCACACTCTATAAGCCTATCTACGCTTATTTTCTCACAACAAAATGTTGTTTGGTTAGACATGTGGTTTTTTGAGTGAGTAGCTTGGAAACCTAACA
This sequence comes from Fundulus heteroclitus, assembly GCF_011125445.2. Classification (NCBI taxonomy): domain Eukaryota; kingdom Metazoa; phylum Chordata; class Actinopteri; order Cyprinodontiformes; family Fundulidae; genus Fundulus; species Fundulus heteroclitus. Next base: position 27,879,331 of record NC_046372.1, read on the forward strand.
AACCAGCACCGTATGGAGGAAATGTGACCTTCTGCATGTAAGGTCAAATTTGTCTGATTTATTGCAGTGGGCAATGCCTGTTTGTAACAAAAACTAAATCAAAGCACTAAACTTTTAGCACCATTTGTGTAGATGCTCTAATCTGAGCCGTGCTGCTGCCCTCGTGCCCATGGGCATCAGCAGTCCAATTCTCCAAGCAACTTTCTCACCTTAATAGTTTATGTGATGGATTCTTTCATTCTGTCTGCAAGTCTCACGTTTCTCCACATAATGGAGGAAACTAAGACTGATGAAACTTTGGCTGCACTACAGTAATTTAGCTGTCTAAACATTATTCTGAGGGGACTGCCACACCAAACTCTGAAAGTCCGTTTTCAGCTTTTTACATTTGGTCCTAAAAAGTCACATGAAGCAATACTCCACGTGTGGTGAAATTAAAATACTCAAATAGGATCTGCTGTCCAGGGTTTTTTCTTTCAAGAGTCTGAGACACAGAGAGAAGGAATTGGTAGTACAGCTAATTATCTGTACAAAAAAAGTTCTTATTTACTGTTAACAAGCAACACCCAGCGTCGTCTTGGTGGTCTGGCTGTCAGTCTTTGCCATGGTGTGGTGTTGCGTTCTCATACCTATACTTTGGGTCATTCTTTCCCTTAAATCACAGATTACAATCATTTCAATGCTTCTTTAATGGATATTTATCGCTAAGAGCGTTCTTTTGCTGTGTGGCCAGTTAGCCGCCACATCTATTTAACAATGATCCGTTATTTTTATTGTTTGATTTATTTTGTCATTCTGTGATTATCGCAAAGGATTTCCTGCCGGTACTGTTACAGATGCAATGGCTGCTCTGAAAAACATAGAAAAGTTAGGTTGTGAGTTATTTATGTTTGATATTATCGACATTTGTAGGTTTTCTCTTTATGAAATCCATTGCTAGGCCCTTTAAATGGCTAAAGGCTATTACTCTAGCTATGGTATGTGAGCTACAATCACAGACAGAAATTATGGACCGATTCCTGCTAGCTCCCATGCTGGACGGCCCCCCAATGCCCACCCATGCCACCGGCCCTGCAGTACTAGATCATAGAAATTGTATCTAACGGATCAGTTAAGGATATCTTTTATTTTTAATAGATAATAAAGGTTTACTTTAGGGCACACAAAAACAGTAGGAAATAGTCAGGTACTGCTTAAGTACATTGGCTCCTTAGTAAGTACTTTGTATGATGTTTCACTACCTGACGTTAACAAAATAATAGCTTGTCAATAATTTGGTAATAGTGTCATCATCAACTCGTTTACTAAAGAAAGAATCCAACTACATCAGTAATCACTGATGTAGTTGGATTCTCATAATGTTTTTTTTTTTTTCACAATTACGAGCTTTGACCTGACTGGTGCAGGATTTATTCAGAACCCACATACTCTGGTAACAAACCAGTAGTCCCCTAATAAGGCCAGACTGTGTGTTCCCCAGTCCGACCAGATTAATGACCCGTTAGTTCCTGATTCATTCCTATTTGATTCCCCAATAAATAGCCAATAGTCCCCTAAAATGACTGGGCTGTGTGCTTCCCGGTAAATACTGGTTAACTACTAATTAGTACATGATTAGTAGTTCCCTAGTATCTAACCAAAGTTTAGCTACCTTATTATAGGTGAGTTACAGAAATGAGTTTCCTCCAGGCATTGTAAATGATTCTTTATCAGATCAGAGCCCGTGAAACTATTAGTGTAGTAACTAATTGTTCTCTCTTAATGCAGTAAAGCTGTTGCTTTGAGGATTAAGATAAAATAAGATAGGCTTTATTAATCTCACATTGCAGAAATTTACTTGTCACATCGGCCCAATAGTCAGAAGAAGGTGCCAAAAGTAGGAAAAGGTGCATCAGTTTTATACAGTGTATCTTCATATATACAGTGGTTCAAAAAGAAAATGAGAAAAGAATAAACAAAATAAATAGATAAGAATAAAAATACAGGCGAAATCGAAGTAGGCAGATGATGTCATATGTACATTCACTGTGATATGCATATATGTGTATATACATATGTATATACATATATTCACGTGATGATAGCAGCAGAAGTCGATTACCCACAATCTCTTTTACAATTTATAACAGTTACATTTATTCTAAAACAGTAACGATTTCTAATTACTAGCATTTTTTCCAACATTGCCACATTTTCTAACCTATATAATGTGGATAACAGTATAAAATCACTTTGACTAAAATGATCACTGCCTGCAGAAACAGCTTCTCCTCGCTCTGGACAGACGGCACGTGCTACTTTTCGCTAGCCAATACAGAGACCTAAAATAAACCAGCTGAAAATATTGTGAAAATAATATCAAGACACTAAAATCAAAGACAAAATACAGTTACATTAAGTTTCATGCTTTTTATTTACAGTTTATTAATATTATTTGTCCACAGATATTCATTGCTATGTTACTGCAATGCAGTGAAGCCGTTGCTCTGCGGATTACCCAGAATGCATTGCTACTCATATCACTGACTGCAGGTACAGACCAAACAGGAGATGGTGCTACCCCACCCCGTCCTCCAGGAGAAATGATCTCTGATTTACCAAACTGAGGTTGCTCTGTCTCAGTTAATGACAACTCATAGCTACTCCATATAACCCCGCTTTGAAATTTAAACGGCAAAAAAATAATTACACACTGAAAAAAGATAAACGTTATTCCCCACAGTTGTGTTAACGTAACCAAACTAATCTCAACAAGCATGGCAGAAAAATGTGAAAAGCTGGATAAACCTTTTAAATGAGCTGTTTCCCCCTGGTGTTTATTATTAGCTTCTGGATTTCAGGTTAAAGTATGATAATACATTTATCCATGCTCCTTTCATTTTTTTAATGTTTGAATTTCTTCCTATCTTGCTTATTAACATTAACACAGTATATCTAAAATAATGTGTTTAAAATAATTGCTTGTACTGTTAATACATTGCAACAGCATTTTTTCCACCGTGAAAGAAAATGCTTTTAGTCACAGCATCGGCGCTGGGCTCAAAAAGTTATAAAAATATCCTCTGTGACGCTTTCATGGCAGCTGCTCTCGCTTGTTGTTGCCTTGGTCTTTTTGTCACTTCTGCCCACAGTTGAGACATTTTGTTCAGGATGTTTTTGGATTCTGTGCCTCGTTTTTATTTGTTATTTTTACGTGTTTTCTAACTATTTACATCCTCCAACTTTATATTCTCCATATAACTGAATAAGTAACCGTCTCCCATAATTAAAGGCTATATATTTTTGCTAACTGAGGTTGCCCTCTTGAAAACAATATTGACATTTTACTAATTTTCGCAATTTAAAAACAGGATCCATGACAGTTTGCCTTGTTTCAGTAACAGGTTTGTTTAAGTTTTTAAGGTCTGTTTTTACAGGCAATAAAAACTTAAATTGGCCCCATTTTGGGCCTTGAAGCTCCGGAGCTCTTTACCTTTAACATCACAACAATGCTAAACTGCTCTTCTGTGGCGTCTCTGCATTTGGCCCCACCAGATGGCGCTGTGGAGCCCTATGTTCTCAATAATCAGTGGGACAGGAATGTTCCATAGAGAGTAATATTGTAAAAAAAAAAAAAAGAAAGGCAAATTCCCTTACCAATAAAATTTTGTTATAAACATTTGTGTGTATATATATATATATATATATATATATATATATATATATATATATATATATATATATATATATATATATATATATATATATATATATATATGTATGTATATATATATATATGGTATGTATATATATATATGTGTGTATATATATATATATATATATATATATATATATATATATATATATATATATATATATATCTTAAGTCTGCCAGAAAACTAACGAGCTCAGTAGGTTAAATCCTCCAGAGGCGCCTTCATATCGGGGCCGGTCCACCAACGTTTGTTTAAATAATCTTAAATTGCAGCGTGCATTCCCAACACGCTCTCAGCAGACAGCCGTGGGGCACAAACCCTATGGCCAGGGGCGGAGCTAGAGGGGGGAGGGGGGGCAATGGAGCCCCTGAACTCTGATTCCCAGAGTTCAGGGAACCAAAGTATGATACCAAAGTATGATACATGGAGTTGTGACCACTAAAAGTTGTTATATTGGTATGTCTGAAATATAGGCATGACAGAGGATTCAGGGTAGAATTTGAAAATATTAAAGGTTTAACATGATAGGCACATCGTAAATTAACTTATAAAGTAAACATAGAAATTAATATGAAAAGGATTAATAGAATTAGATTTTCCTAGTATGTGTATATACATACATTTTGAAGGCCATATGGGGAATGTGAAGTCAGGAGAAGGGAGGTGGAAATTCAACAATAAGAAAAGTTATCCTGAGGCAGTGAAGAGCACTGAAAAGAAAATTATGAAAGTTTGAGAATTTATCATAAACCAGCTTAAGTTAGGACAGGTATTCACAGGTAGGCCTATTGACATGGAATATATAATATAATAATGGAAAAAATGTCTTTTCTAAACACACCTGCAACTTTTTATGACAACTTTTCATGTCTTATGAGAAACTAAACTTGACTGAGTGGAACTGTGGGCATGTTGGCTCAACGCATCGTAAGCAGAGACCCATTTAATAAAGACTGGGGCCCCCCCCCCCCCCCCACATCAAAAGCCTGGCTCCGCCCCTGCCTATGGCCCCAATCTCGGATCGTCCAATCAAAATACTTGAATTGCACGCGTTACGTTTACGTTCTGCTGGATCGTCCGCCACCATCTAGTGTTGGTTCTTGATGAATCTTTTCTGTTCAATAAATTAACATTATGAGTCAGCCTTTATTTGTAATTTTATGTATAAAAATTAAATTACATTAAGCTTATGTAAAATGGCATTTCTAGTCTGTTGGTTTATGCTACTTTATCTGTTTAATTGAAAATTGATCAAAGTCAGGTTGTATGTGTCACACAAAGAAATAATTTGCTGCTAATGGGTGTCGAGTTTTTGTGCCCCACTTAACTTATCGTGTCAGAGACACCAATCATGGAAAACTTGTTAAGTCTGTAGAGGTGCATTCTGTAATGTCATTTTCTGCCGCTCAGAAGCATAGTTTTACAAATGTGATGCAACTTTTAGAAACCATGTTGACATAAAGAGTTACAACGTTCTCTGGTTGTGGGACGAAGTGGATAATGGTATCAATGTTAAATGTTCAAACAAGCTCCAGTTATGTGTCATAGTATAAAGCTGCAAAAAGGAGGGGAAAAGAACAATTTTGTGGTTAAAAATAAATGCGTCATAGCAAGAAAAGCAGTGTTTTCTAAAGTGAGATAAATTTACCAAAATGGCTTGTTCAGCTGCTTTGTTACAACACGCCTAACGGCCGGGATTTCATAAGCGCCTCCCTGTGTGGCCATCCCATGACGCTGAAAGCTTGGTGAGTCTCACTGCCCAAAGCCTGCAGCATCTTTTAATCACTCCGCTGGGAACTTTTTGGAGTTCATCCCTGAGTTGCTTTATCAAACCCGCACAGCTGCACAGGCGGCTGTTTGGTTAAACTTTCTTATTTAGGGTTTTCTGTCATGCCCCGACCTCCATACCGGCTTTAAATTCTGGTTTTGTTCCCTATAAATCTGTTCGAATGTATTCAAAAGTGCCTGTTTTTTTTTAAATATATCACAACAATGTTTATAATCATGCTTGAATTACTTAGAATTTTCTTTTAGCCATGTAAATAGAGCTGCCAAACTTTGGGGGGGGGGGGGGGGGGGGAATTGATTGTCCTTGATTCTTTCTGTCTAAAGAGAAAAAAGAGAAAAAGTGTATAAATACTGTTTTAGAATTTATACCGTATTGACTTTGGAGGTTCAAGTTATTATTAAACCTTAGATATTTTTGTGTATACGTTTTGTGATTTTGCGTCTTTGCGATATTGAAGCACGCCTTTTAAGAAAGGAAACCATCTTTACCGGATTCTAAAATTGTTGAAATATAAATACAGATGACCAAAAACACACAACAGAGTTTATCAAACAGAAAATGAGCTAAAATGCTGTTTCCTAACTTCTGTCTTGGAATGCAACATGCCTGTGCAAATTCTCAGTTATGCGGGTCATCGCAACAGCAAACAGGCTTAAACCGGAGGCAACCAGACTTTGGTCCAGTTCTTTCTGAAGCTGCATTTTCATTCACTGGAGCACAAACTCTCTATCAGAATCTGAGTTAAGCACGTCAGGAAAGTGCTGCAAGCTTATGGTTACCCAAAATGGGCCTTTGTCAAATCAGCAAACAAAGCTGGCAGAAAAAACAGAGACACGAGAACATTGTCATCCCACACTGCAAAAACTGAACTAAAAATAAGTCACATTTTCTTGAAATTAGTGTATTTGTCCTTGATTTGAGCAAATGAATAAGATGATCTGTCAATGGAGTGAGTATTTTAACTCCTAAAATAAGATAATTGGATATACTGCCCTCTAAATAAGATGGAGATGAAATGTTCCTATTTTAAGTGCAAAAATCTTACTCCATTGGCAAATAGTCTTATTTACCAGCTCAAATCAAGGAAAAATACACTCAGAAACTCAAGAAAACTTTACATAGTTTTGGTTCCCTTTTTGCAGTGCTCGTCAAATCACTTAATTTTAACCCCAAAAGGTCAGTTTTCACAACTATTTTATGACGAAAACAACACAGAGCAGAACCCTCCACTCCCCATATATGCAAATTTACATATTTTAGGGACATTTCTTCACTTTGGGTTTAAAAAGAAAAATGCAATGGTTGAAAGACTTCAGCAATGACCTTAGAGGTGGAGCGGGTCAATCTGGGAAGGGATTTCGGGGAAAACGATTAACGCAGCTGTCTTTACATTCCATCGGTGAAGATCCCAGCAACCTCTCCCTAAGGCAAGACCTACAAAAAAACAACCAAAGAGCTCTTTCCCCAGCTCCACAGGCCTCAGACAGTGAAACGCTGAAGTTCCTAACAACGCCGTGGTAAAAAAACTGAACAATTGCAGCTTTTTCAAACGTGAGCATTAGTTTGCAAAGTAGCACCTCAGAGCAGAACTTCAGGAACAGCACCAGAATACCAGCAGCACACGTCTTGTATCAACTGTGCAGCACGGTGGTGGACGTCTGATGATGCGGGCTCATGTTGAAACCACAGGGACACGTTAAGTTCACCGTGAGCTCCTCTGTATCACAAACTATTGGGTTCAAACTGGGTCATCGAGAGGAAAAAGACCCCTGAACCAGCAGCTAATCTGCAACAGAACGGCTGAAAAATGAACAATTCAGGATCTCTAAACCTTCCGGTCTACATCTAGACCTCAGCATGACGGGAACGCCGTGACGTGAGATGCAAACATCTGCAAACTTAAACAAAATGAAGCAACATGAGAGCAACATGAGAGGCCCGGGTCCCTGGAAAGGCACCGGGGAGGGGGACATGCTGCGACTTCAACCCAGAACTGTCATGGTTGAGTTTTGCTTTGGCTTTGTTTTTCTGTTATTTTCATTTTTTCATCTCTTTTGGGTTAGGTTTGACTTTATTTATTGTTAGTTTTCAGTCATCAGTTATTTTCTGTCATTTTTTCACTTCACCTCCTCAGCAGTCAGTCACACCTGTTATCATTTACCAGTCAATTAGCCAGACCCTGTTTTCACCTGTGAAGTGTTCTATTTAAACCTGCCTCTGCCTTCAGTTCAGCACTGGGCCGTCATCATCCCACACCTCTCCATGCCAGTCCCCGGTTTGCCTTGGAAGCTTTGTTTTGCTCCTTTTGTTAAGGTTAGTCCTGTCAGTCACTCTAAAGACTGTTTGTTCACTGTTTGTTCCTGGAGAGGTTCTGCTCTGTGCCCTGGTGTCTCTCAAGTTCTGCTAACCTGACTAGCCGCCCTGGTGAAGCTCAGCTCTGAGCCCTGGTGTCTCTCAAGTTCTGCTAACCTGACTAGCCGCCCTGGTGAAGCTCAGCTCTGAGCCCTGGTGTCTCTCAAGTTCTGCTAACCTGACTAGCCGCCCTGGTGAAGCTCAGCTCTGTGCCCTGGTGTCTCTCAAGTTCTGCTAACCTGACTAGCCGCCCTGGTGAAGCTCAGCTCTGTGCCCTGGTGTCTCCAAATGAACTGCTAACCTGAGTGCTATGAGGCCTGCTAGCCGAGCAGCACCTAGCAAGTGTGGACTCTCTGTCTCCGGGCAGTCAGCTCCTGCCATCACCTTCACTCAGTTTCGGTGCAACCAGCTCCTCATCAGACCTCCACCCATCAACCTTGCAATAAAGACTCTCAAACTTTTAGTCCCGTGTGTGTGTCCTGAAGTTCATCGGTAAACAAAATCTTGACAGTACGGCCCAGTCACAAGGTGAACTCAGGCGCCATGCGGGACTTACCTGCAGGAGTTGACGACCCGGAAATAATCGCATATTTAGAGATGTGCCAACGTCAGATGAGGAAAAGGTACGCCAGGATGGCTTCTGCCCGGAACCCTGCGCCACCGGTCCGGGCCAACTCTACTCCCCTGGTGGTCCAAGTGGGTGTGGTAACGGCTACTTCAGAGCCCGGGAAAGGAAGCCGCTCAGCCTCTCGTCGTCTCGGTCATCATCTCCATGACTCACAGCTGGCCCCTCGAGTAAAGCACATCGTTCCACCTAGCAGACCCCCACGCATCGAGGAGAGCCAGCTGTGGGAGTTCTACTACGGAGACCGAGACGACCTTCTGCCCTGCTGGCCAGCTGCCACCCCCGAGATTGCCTCGGATTCCTCATCTGTCCCCTCCCGGCGAAGACAGCAGAACCACCGGCGCGGAGGGTCCGTCAAGGTTCAAGAGGAGGATCCGCCTCCAACCTCGGCGCTCTCCGAAGCCTGTAGCCCGGCGCCGCTCTCCGAAGCCTGTAGCCCGGCGCCGCTCTCCGAAGCCTGTTGCCTGTCACTGCCCGAAGTGGCCGAGGAGTCGTTTCCGCCTCCAACCCCACTGCCCGCCGAAGCCTGTTGCCCGGCGCCGCTGCCCGCCAAAGCCTGTTGCCCGTCACAGCCCGAAGTAGCCGAAGAGTTGGTTCAGTCTCCGCCCGAAAGCTCCGCTCTGCTTGCCGCCGAAAGCTCCGTGCCGCCTAAAACAGACCCGTCGGCCAACGAGGGAGCTGTTCCGCCTCAAGCCGAGGCCTCCGAGGGAGTTGTTCCGCCACAAGCCGAGGCCTTCGAGGGAACCGCTTTGCCTCAGCCCGAGGCCTCCGAGGGAGCCGCTTTGCCTCCGCCCAAGTCCCGTGAGGAGGTCCAGGAGGACCTGCCTTCGCCCAAGTCCCGTGAGGAGGTCCAGGAGGACCTGCCTCCGCCCAAGTCCCGTGAGGAAGTCCAGGAGGACCCGCCTCTGGCCTCGGTTTCCACCGAGACCTGTAGCTTGGCACCGCCTCCAACTGATCTGTTCGGCCAGAGCCGCAGATTGCGGACTCCGAGCCGCTCGACTCTGCCTCGTCGGGGCCGTCCACCACGGCGCCCGCCTCTGACTTCTCTGTTTGGCCGGAGCCGCAGACTGCGGACTTCGAGCTGCTCGACTCTGCCTCGTCGGGGCCGTCCACCACGGCGCCCGCCTCTGACTTTCCTGTTCGGCCGGAGCCGCCGACCGCGGTCTCCGGGGCGCTTGACTTTGCCTCGTCGGGGCCGCCCTCCTCGAGGGTTTAGTCGGGCGATGCTGCTCCGCCGCCTGCCTCGTCCAGGACGACCTCCACGAAGACTTTTCTTTTTTGCTTAGCAACCGCCTTTGCCTGAGCCCTTAAGGCCAGTGCCTTGTTAATTTTTGGGCTCGATTTCAGTTTTGATTACTTAGGATTTTGGGGGTTTTAGAGTTATTTAAGGGGTTCTTTGTTTTTTCTTAGAGTACTTGAGTTTCTATTTTCGTTTGTTTTTCCACCTCTGTTCTGGTGTTCCAGGTTTGCCTATAGTCTTCCGGTTTTTGCTTTGGTTATTTCTGTTTGCTTTAGAATCCTAGTTTTTTGCCTTGTTCTCTTAGTTTTTGTTTTTGTTCTAGCTTTAGTTATCTAGTGTTACAATAGTTTACCCGTTCCTGTCCTAGTTTCTTTGTTTTGGTTTTTGCATTAGTTTTATAGTTTTTTTTTTCTCTTGTACGTCTTGCTCCTTTTCCTAGTTTTTTTTAGTTTTATTTTGATTTTTCTAGTTTTTTGCTTCGGTTTTTCTTTTGTTGTCCCTACCCTAGTTCTTCTGGTTTTGTTCTATAGGTTAGTTCATGCCTGATTTTCTAGTTTTTGGTTTAGATCTTTAGTTTCCCAGCGCTTCCTAGTTTTGTTTTGGCCCCCTAGCTCTTATTCCCCTGGCGTGTTAGAACGCCCTTTGTCTCCTGGCATTTTAGGATGCCCTCCGCTCTTGTTTCCTGGCATATTAGGATGCCCTTTGTTCCTGTTTCCCTGGTGTTTAGATTTCTAGCGTTAGATTTAGTGTTCCCGGCGTGTTTAGACACGCTCTGTTCTTGGTTCCCCGGCGTGTTAGGACGCCCTCTGTTTTCGGATCCCCGGCGTGTTAGGACGCCCTCTGTTTTCGGTTCCCCGGCGTGTTAGGACGCCCTCTGTTTTCGGTTCCCCGGCGTGTTAGGACGCCCTTTGTTCTCGGTTCCCCGGCGTGTTAGGACGCCCTTTGTTCTCGGTTCCCCGGCGTGTTAGGACGCCCTTTGTTCTCGGTTCCCCGGCGTGTTAGGACGCCCTTTGTTCTCGGTTCCCCGGCGTGTTAGGACGCCCTTTGTTCTCGGTTCCCCGGCGTGTTAGGACGCCCTTTGTTCTCGGTTCCCCGGCGTGTTAGGACGCCCTCTGTTCTCGGTTCCCCGGCGTGTAAGTACGCCCTCCGTTCTTGTTCCTAGGTGTTTTAGACGTTCCTGCTTCCCTCATATCCCGTCATATCCCGACGTTCTCTTCCCCAGCCCCGGCGTTTTCCTCACGCCCCGGCGGGTTTCCCTTTGGCGTTAAGTACGCCCGTTCCTTCCCTTTGGCGTTGTCGTACGCCCGTTCCTTCCCTTTGGCGTTAAGTACGCCCGTTCCTTCCCTTTGGCGTTAAGTACGCCCGTTCCTTCCCTTTGGCGCTGTCGTACGCCCGTTCCTTCCCTTTGGCGTTGTCGTACGCCCGTTTCTTCCCTCTGGCGTTGTCGTACGCCCGTTTCTTCCCTCTGGCGTTGTCGTACGCCTGTTCTTCCCTCTGGCGTTGTCGTACGCCTGTTCTTCCCTCTGGCGTTGTCGTACGCCTGTTCTTCCCTCTGGCGTTGTCGTACGCCTGTTCTTCCCTCTGGCATTGTCGTACGCCTGTTCTGCCTTGTGGCGATTGTTCGCCTGTCAACGTCGGTTAGACATCTTTTGTTTTGCCTACCAGCATCTGTTAGACATCCTTTTTAGTTTGCCCTAGTGGGTAGTTTTGGTTTGATTTTAGCCCACCATCCTACCTTCCCTCCACCCACCCAGGTTAGATCAGCTTGGTTATGACTCTTGCCCGCCATCCTGCCGTCCCTCCACCCACCCTGGTTCGGTCACTTTGTAGTTTGTTTTGTTTGATTTTAGGCCGTCCGGAGTCCGGCCTTGAGGGGGGGGTAATGTCATGGTTGAGTTTTGCTTTGGCTTTGTTTTTCTGTTATTTTCATTTTTTCATCTCTTTTGGGTTAGGTTTGACTTTATTTATTGTTAGTTTTCAGTCATCAGTTATTTTCTGTCATTTTTTCACTTCACCTCCTCAGCAGTCAGTCACACCTGTTATCATTTACCAGTCAATTAGCCAGACCCTGTTTTCACCTGTGAAGTGTTCTATTTAAACCTGCCTCTGCCTTCAGTTCAGCACTGGGCCGTCATCATCCCACACCTCTCCATGCCAGTCCCCGGTTTGCCTTGGAAGCTTTGTTTTGCTCCTTTTGTTAAGGTTAGTCCTGTCAGTCACTCTAAAGACTGTTTGTTCACTGTTTGTTCCTGGAGAGGTTCTGCTCTGTGCCCTGGTGTCTCTCAAGTTCTGCTAACCTGACTAGCCGCCCTGGTGAAGCTCAGCTCTGAGCCCTGGTGTCTCTCAAGTTCTGCTAACCTGACTAGCCGCCCTGGTGAAGCTCAGCTCTGAGCCCTGGTGTCTCTCAAGTTCTGCTAACCTGACTAGCCGCCCTGGTGAAGCTCAGCTCTGAGCCCTGGTGTCTCTCAAGTTCTGCTAACCTGACTAGCCGCCCTGGTGAAGCTCAGCTCTGTGCCCTGGTGTCTCCAATGAACTGCTAACCTGAGTGCTATGAGGCCTGCTAGCCGAGCAGCACCTAGCAAGTGTGGACTCTCTGTCTCCGGGCAGTCAGCTCCTGCCATCACCTTCACTCAGTTTCGGTGCAACCAGCTCCTCATCAGACCTCCACCCATCAACCTTGCAATAAAGACTCTCAAACTTTTAGTCCCGTGTGTGTGTCCTGAAGTTCATCGGTAAACAAAATCTTGACAAGAACAGGTTAACTCTCCATGGGCAGAGCAACCTGAATTCAGCCTCTCCAGGCTGGAACGCTCCACCGGCAGTTTTTATTTTATTTTTTTAACCTTTTTTACACACAGCTTATAATTCTGACTTGATAAATACTGATATCTGATTTGTGTCTTTTTGGGCACTTGAGGTGAGATTTCATTAACACAGTTTAAACTGGGAGTACTTTCCTTTTTTTTTTTTTTCTACCATCACTGTATGTGTGAAAAACACAATATAATGCAGTTTTTGTTTGGTTTAGTTTTACTCACCAACTTTAGGTTACAAGAAAATATGTAGCATGAACTGTGGTTCGAGTTAACATATTATTTACATGTTCAGTTTTATTTTGCCGTTATAATCTTTCATTACCTTAAGATGGGAGAAGTTTAACCATTTAGTTAGTTTAGCAGTTTGTTTTAAACCTGTAAAAGTACAAAAACAGCAACATAATCCCCCAATAATCATAAGAAAAAATACCAAAACAAGTAAATAAAAAAACAGGAGAAAATTAAAAAACTGAAACCATACTGTTGTAATAATCAAGCTCCATCATATATCAGAGCTCTGATTGCCCCGTATGTTCCTAACAGAGCACTTCGCTCTCAGACTGCAGGTCTGCTGGTGGTTCCTAGAGTCTCTAAAAGTAGAATGGGAGGCAGATCCTTTAGCTATCAGGCTCCTCTCCTGTGGAACCAACTCCCAGTTTTGGTCCGTGAGGCAGACACCCTGTCTACTTTTAAGACTAGGCTTAAAACTTTTCTTTTTGACAAAAATTATAACTAGTGACTCATGTTACTCTCAGCTACCTTTTATAGTTTTACTGCTATAGGCTTAGGTTACTGGAGTATATCAGGATCTAATTTTCTCACTATATTGAGTTCTACTGTTCTTCAATTATGCATTATGTGTTGTCATTTCTGCTTTAACTTTCTGTTCTCTCTCTTTTCTCTTCATAGTAGGTACACCTGGTCTGGCGTTCTGTTAACTGTGACATCATCCAGAGAAGACAGATCACCCGCTACTACCATCTAATGTAGAACAGATTACTAGATCAATGTGTGCTTCTGTGCTTTTTTTGTGTCTCTTGTTGTGTCTCTGTTCTGTCTTCTGTAACCCCAGTCGGTCGAGGCAGATGACCGTTCATACTGAGCCCGGTTCTGCCGGAGGTTTTTTTTTTTCCCGTTAATGGGTGGTTTTTCTTCCCACTGTCGCTTCATGCTTGCTCAGTATGAGGGATTGCAGCAAAGCCATGTACAATGCAGATGACTCTTCCTGTGGCTCTACGGTTCCCCAGGAGTGAATGCTGCTTGTCGGGACTTTGATGCAATCAACTGGTTTCCTTATATAGGAAATTTTTGACCAATCTGTATAATCTGACCCAATCTGTATAATATGATTGAACTTGACTTTGTAAAGTGCCTTGAGATGACATGTTTCATGATTTGGCGCTATATAAATAAAATTGAATTGAATTGAATTGAATTTAAATATTTGAAAAGTAGTGAGAAGAAGCACAAACTTATTAAATCCAGCCTCGTCTCCAAGTTCTTCTGTTTCGTTATTCAAAATTATACAATAGTAAGTTCAAAGAGAATTAAACAATCAATTGAATTAGTTATTCTATATGAATTACATAAAAATTACAAAATACAGTTACCTTTGATATATTACTATTAGAAGAGTATTAAGTATAACTGTTTTATTTGTGTTTTCTGCCATAGTAAAACATTTTCACGTTATTTCTGTCTGCTAGTAAAAAGGCGGCATCTCATAGTCTTACTTCCTTTTTTTTTTCAGGTAATGAGTTAGACACCAGGAGTCCTTGTTGAGACCATAAAATGAAGATAATCTTCAGCGTGTTTGATTCACACTGATACTGAGCCACCGCCATCCCAGACTGCCTCCGCTTGTAAACCAGGAAAGAAAATGCAGCTGATGAAGGAAGTGACTGACATAATAACCCAGAAAAATTCCCAGGGCTGAGGTGCGCCGTGTGTCATCGCTGGGAAATTTGTCTGTGAAAGCGGCACCACCTGTTAGACTGCAGCCGCCAAAAAAGGAGCAGAAGAAGGCGTGCGAGTAAACAGGACGTGATGAAAGAGCCTTTCTTTTCAGCTCGGGCGGAGTCTTTACAGAAAGCCAACCGTTATCATGACGCCTGTTCGTTTGCACATGTGCCATTGCATGATTGCTATTAGAAAGAGCTCAGTGGAGGATTCAATGCAACAAAAAGAAGAGGAGAGAAAACTTCCGCCCTCCGAATCCGGCTCAGATTACAAACAATGCATTTGAGCCGGATCCTGAAAGCTTCGCAGTGATGCAACTAGAAGTGAATATTTCACTCCTTTCTTCAGGACAGACGTGTTGAGTCACAAGAGAAACCCACACATTATCTTACAAACAAACATCATATATATAGCCATATTCCTTCATTTAAACCACTTTTACCCCATTTAAAAAAAAATTTTTTTAGATTTTCAACTTAAAAAGAATATTTCTGCTTGTTCTGATTCTTTATTTATAGAGGAAGTTTTTTGGGGGGAGGGTGGATGTAGGTAAGAAACCTCCTACCTGTTTTTCCAGTCCTCTCCCAAATTCATCCATCCATCCTTTTTCCATCACGCTTTATCCCTGTTAGGGTCGCGGGGGGGGGGGGGTGATGGTGCCTGGTGCCTATCTCCAGCATTCACCAGGCGTGAGGCGGGGTCAACCCTGGACGGGTCACCAGTCTGTAGCAGTCTCCCAAATTCACTCTGGTCTTATTTCTTTCTTATGAGGCCTTCCTCTTTTGCTTCTGGCGACTCTTAGCCGTTTTAAAAGTCGACAGTGAGAGCAGCGGCGCTACAATGAAGGGCTAACTGGGTACATCAACACTAGAAGTGCAGAGGAAACTAGCAGGGAACGACCACACACATTAGCATTATGTGAGTGCGTCACAACGATTGGCGTGTGGGACAGCCAGTAGATAAGATGATTCAATTCAATTCAATTTTATTTATTTATATAGCGCCAAATCATGAAACATGTCATCTCAAGGCACTTTACAAAATCAAGTTCAATCATATTATACAGATTGGGTCATATTATACAGATTGGTCAAAAATGTCCTATATAAGGAAACCAGTTGATTGCATCAAAGTCCCGACAAGCAGCATTCACTCCTGGGGAAGCGTAGAGCCACAGGGAGAGTCGTCTGCATTGTACATGGCTTTGCTGCAATCCCTCATACTGAGCAAGCATGAAGCGACAGTGGGAAGAAAAACTCCCCATTAACGGGAAGGAAAACCTCCGGCAGAACCGGGCTCAGTATGAACGGTCATCTGCCTCGACCGACTGGGGTTACAGAAGACAGAACAGAGACACAACAAGAGAGACAAAAAAGCACAGAAGCACACATTGATCTAGTAATCTGTTCTACATTAGATGGTAGTAGCGGGTGAGCCGTCTTCTCTGGATGATGTCACAGTTAACAGAACGCCAGACCAGGTGTACCTACTATGAAGAGAAAAGAGAGAGAACAGAAAGTTAAAGCAGAAATGACAACACATAATGCATAATTGAAGAACAGTAGAACTCAATATAGTGAGAAAATTAGATCCTGATGCCCTGGAACTCGTAGCTGAAAGAAGATCGTTGACTGTACCGTAAATCCACCCTAAGGTAACCGCGTCCTGCCGCCTGAAGAGGTTTCAGGGCGACGCTGCTGTTGATGGCTCTCAGAGGAGGAGGAGGAGGAGGACGGCGCCGCTGGGGACTCTGGAGGAGCGCTGTGAGACCAACCACCTGCGTCTCAACACCACCATCACCCCCCCCCCCCCCCCCCCCCCCACACGCACACACGTTTCCAACAATGGTGATGACTGTGGATGTTGTCCAGGATTACAGTTACCTTTGAGTATGCCTGGATAACAAACTGGACTGTTCCAAGAACACTGAGGCGGTTTAAGGCCTGAGAGGTCTGTAATTAATTTGCTCGGGTCACTCAGCATCTCCAACATCAGGTAGACGACAGAGCTGGCTAGTAATTAGTTACATTTACTTGAGTAACTTTTTGAACAAAGTTTACTTTTAGGAGTAGTTTTTCTGCACTGTACCTTTTTCCTTTTATTTGAGTCATACTATTACTCAAGTATTACTACTCTTACTAGAGTAAAATCTCTGACTACTGTTTCCAAAAAAAAGGTAAAAAAACAAAGCAACTGGACTTGTTTTCCGTAGTTGAAGACGTTTCTCTTCCTCTCCAGGAAGCTTTCTCAATTCAAAAAGTCTGGAGTAATGTGGAGTACCAAGCTTTATATTACTGCCAAACAAAAGCCTTGTAATGGTTTAGATAACATGCAGATTTAATCGAAACAGGTCCCCCCCTCTGTAACGGTCATTGAAAGTCTTTGCACTGTTCCAACATACTACATGTATATCGCTCAAGAAATAAAGGGAACACTTAACACAATGTAACTCTGAGTCAGTCACGCTTCTGTGAGATCAAACTGTCCACTTAAAAAATAACACTGATTGAAAATCAATTTCACCTGATATTGTGCAAAGGGGGAGTGGTGGTCTAGTGGTTGGAGTTCAACTCCGCTCTGGGTCCCTGAGCAAGACCCTTAACCCCAGACTGCTCCCCGGGGCCCGCACAGTGGGTAGCAGTGGGTTGCCGCTCTCCAGATGGACATCCACTGGACATTTCCAGACGTGCAGTGGATGTCCATCTGGAGAGTGCATGCATCTCCAGATTCCCAATAACGTGTTTGAACTGCTGTCCCAAAAAAATGTCCCAGACCTGAATCCCATTGAACACATCTGGGAAATCATGTCTGGCTCCATCCACCAACGCCACGTTGCACCACAGACCGTCCAGGAGTTGGTGGATGCGTCAGTCCAGGTCTGGGAGGAGACCCCTCAGGAGACCGTCCTCCACCTCATCAGGAGCATGCCCAGGCGTGGCAGCGTGGACCTACAGGCCTGTGGAGACCACACATGTTACACTTGAGTAGCCTTCTTACTGAATACTTTTTTACTCTGACTTGAGTAATTTCTTGGCTGACTACTTTTTACTTTTACTTGAGTACACTTTGTGGCTACTCTAACCACCTCTGGTAGCCGATGACATCTTCCTTGGTGTGGTGTGCTTTTTATTCCTGTGTTGGTGAAGTCTGAGAGGAGGATGCTGTGTAAACTTCACAGCATTCTTGTCAACGTCCACCCTTTCCACCTGGTCCATTGGGATAAACAAATCTTGAATCTTGAACTGAAGAGTGTTGGACAGGTAAAATAGAAAATAAAGGCTTTACTTTTTATTAATTTGCAACAGATTTACGGTTTTCCATTTAATCTGAAAGACAAAACAACTTTATTAAATCTTATGACATAGTGGTTGAGATGGTTTTTATTCACCACTTATAGATATTCATAATTCATTGTATCATGTTTTTTACATGTATATGCTTTATTTACAGAATTATCAAAAAAAGTTTATACAGTATATGAATCCCCACTTGTTTGAATGAATACATGAAATAGAAGGAAAAGTTCATCCAATGAGATAAACGATGGCAGAAGAGGTGTTGTAAACAAGAAGAGGGGATTACAGCAGTACAGTCTAAGCATGGGCTTTTAAAGGTAAACACTACTGGAGTAGTAGGTCATTTAAATCTTTCTTCTCATAATGGATTTCTGGGAAACTATTCAACATTTCTTTGTATTCTTTGCATTTGACAACGTCCCAAGGTGTGCTTTCAGGTTTTTGAATCACCTGACGGTTCCCACAGTCTGCCTCCTTTTCCAGGAATAAATTCCTGAAAGACTCAAATCCGGCAGAGCCTGTGACGGTTGGTGAATTCAAGGTAATGTTGAAACACCTGGACATTTTCATCATTGTTTCTGAGTTGGAACCTAGATCTTGTGCTCCCAGATGTGTCCAGATGTGTAAGGAGCAGTGTTGTAGTACTCGAGTCCGAGACTCGGACTCGAGTCCGAGTCATTAGCTAAATTTAGAGACTCGTGACTTGACTTACACTTGAGCACTGATGACTCAAACTTGGACTCGGACTCCTACATTCAGATCATTCTGACTCGGAAATTGAGAAAAAGACTCGACTTTTTTTATATCATTAGGCTATAATTTTAATATGTCATTAGAATATTATTTGGTGTATGATTTTAATATCTAAATGTCGTACCGCGCACGTGACGTCACCATCTTATGAGCAACGCCCCTTGCCGCTAAGGTTGGGCAAACAGTGTGAGAGCGCACGTAGCAGCCAGCCATTACGCATGCAACAGATACGATATGATCGACTTTACAGCTGTTAAACTTTCACAAGAGGATGTCCAGGCGTCCATTTTACTGGTAGAACTGTGGAACAACATACCAACGTTCAGCTCAAACCATGGATTGAGTGTCGAGGGCTTAGAAAGACCGGAAAACGGGCCGAGTTGATAGAAAGGTAAGTCGTTGTTTTTCTCCTGCTCGGCGTTCATGGCGTCATCGGCCGTTTTTTTTCTGTTTGTAGTCACCGTCCAGGAATCGGTATAAATTTTCCGGCCCGCCGAACAATTTAGTCCGGCCCGGTGGCGAAATGCATTATCATTATCCAACGGCTGTATCTCCTCGCTGCATCGACCGATCCACACCAGATTTGTTGTGAGTCATGTGCCGATCGACGCCGCTTGCGGCTTTAACATCCTTCATATGCGGCCTATCAGCGTACCTCGAGTCGCTGTTGCGCGTTCCATAACAACAATGTTTAAAAACCATGGTTAGGAGACGTCTTAGACTTGGAAAAAGCGGTAGTTTTACCGAGTAAAACCAAGGGTAACTACAGCGAAAGAGTTATTAGTGCAATGGAATGTTACTGATTCATGTCATACATCACACGTCACGGCATGTTCCTACAACGAACTTGGATCAATAGTGACTCGACTCGGACTCGACTCTGATTTTTTTTTAATGACTTGGACTTGACTCGGACTTGAACACTGGTGACTCGAACCTGGACTCGGACTCGAGGCATAGTGACTTGACTACAACACTGGTAAGGAGCCAGACCCAACGGCTCCATCTGAATACCTCTAATTGCAGCTCCTAGCTCCTGTTCCTTGACTTTTCATAGGGTCAACAGTAAGAACTCTATCGTGGGGAGGAGAGGAGCTTCAGACTGCTCTGCTGATTTCAGACAGCCTTTAACTCCGACGTCATTAAGTGATGGAAACGCACATGGATGGTTCTGGTCAAGTCTGGGCCAACAGCCTTTTGAAAATTAACTGTTTGCCATGACCCAGAAAACTGAGAATTTGCAATTAAAAACTACAAAGTGCACGCTATCTTCTCTTCTGACATTTTTGTTAATTTCCCTCAGGTGGTCTCTGCTCACACGTCATGTCACACAAAGGATTGTGGGATTCCTCATAGCCCCTTAGTGCCAGTAAAGGACATCGTGAGGTTCCTATGCTAAACTAGCCGCAGGAAAGAGCATACAGGCCGGACGATAAAGCATTAAGAATACAGTCCTACAGTCATCCTGTCCGCCATCGATTGATGAATGTGTGGCGCAATAGAAAAAAAAGTTCTGTGATTTATTTAGGTGCTTAGCACCGAAATACATCACAGACTTGTTAGACAACTTTATTTGTCTTTGTCATTTTGTATGCACACAGTGCGTACAGAACGAAATTTCGTTGCATACAGCTTGTAAATTGCAGTAAAATTAAATTACAGTATAAGGTGCAGCAGTGATTTAAAAGTAAACAATTTAAATGTAAACAATGCCGTACCCAAACAATAGCGGGCATGGGCCGCTTTGCAACAGCGAGGAAGAAAGTCAAGAGCCCTGGCCACTATCAGTGGAATAAAGGGAAAACTTGACGAGAAAGTCAAATTTTTCAGACAAAATGGGAAGAAATACGGACATGGGGATTTTTTTTTTTGTTTTTTTTGCGTTCCCTAGAGGTACGGCTGATTTATTTGTTGTGGTCTCTTGTCATTCACACACAAAAATAAACCGTGAGAGCCGACGTGAGTTTTGAAACTGCAAAGCTTTGTCTTAAGCAGAAGATCAAACGTGCAGCACCGCGTTCACAGACCAGTGTGATGCATTCGCGAGCATCAGAAAGCTATGGCGCATTCAGGAGCATGGGACATTAGATTTTTCAGAATAAAAAGCTAACAGATGTGCATAATCAAAAAATAACAGAAATACAATTATAGAGCATTCAGTATTGTAAGAAAGCCCACACAGTTTCTGGATAGACACGTTATTGTTTGAGTTAAGATCTGTTCCGTTTTATGCCTCTTTCCTTGTAAATTTGAAATGTCCCATGCTCCTGAATGCATTGATATGGAGGAGTTTAAATTCCTTTTTTGCAATTTTGTTTTAAAGCAAATGGTTTGTCTTTTGCTTAAGGACATATTAAAATGCATTTATATACAGAAAATAGTTAAATGTTGGTGCAGTAAACATACAGATATAAATTCATCTAAAATTTATTCTTATTAAGAATAATTTGTAGCGTCATTCATATCCAATTATTTGAAGTGTGTGGTCATGTGGCCCTCCAGTGGTCGTGCTGAAAAAAATGTGGCCCTCTTTATCATGGAAGTTGCCCATCCCTGTGCTAGATAGAGATGCAATGATGCAAAATGTGCAAATATGCGAATGCTGTGCAGAGTTTATAGTTTATAGTGCAGCAGTTCTACAGTCTGATGGCAGCAGGGAAAAAGCTTCTGCAGAACCTGGTGGACCTGCAGCGGATGCTGTGGAACCTCTTCCCAGAGGGCAGCAGGGAGAACAGTCCATGGTGGTGGGGGGGGGTCCCTGATGATGTTACGGGACACACAGCGCTTAGATGAAATGTCCTTAATGGAGGGAAGAGGAGCCCCGATGATCCCTTCTGCTGTCCTCACCACTCTCCTCACGTTCTTCCAGTCGGAGGCACTGCAGCCTCCACACCACACAGAGAGACAGCTGGTCAGAATACTCTCTATGGTGCTTCTGTAGAAGGTCGTGAGGATGGGCGGGGTCAGGTGGGCTCTCCTCATCCTCCTCAGGAAGTACAGTCGCTTCTGTGCCCTCTTCACCAGTGACGTGGTGTTCACAGACCAGCTGAGGTTGACCGTGATGTGCACCCCCAGGAACTTGGTGCTGCTGACCACCTCCACAGCCTGGCTGCTAAACCCCCGCGACAGCCGCGTTTCTTCGACCGGCTATACCGCTTCCGTTTGGCCTTCCTTTGGCGTGAGCTGCTCGGCGAGTCTGCGGCTCCGTAGGCTCCTGGGACTCGTTCCCGGAGGACTCCATAGCCACGTAAACAATTGATCATAGTAGTGGTTACGAGTCCAAAAACACTACATGGCCGTAACTCCAGCAGGCGCTGGGTGGATGAGTAATTTCTAGCTAGTTTGGCAGCATTTATTTTATGAAAAATGTCCACCAGTGGTCGGAGCTGTATGCTTAGCCGCTGCCCTAGAGCGCAGCCGTAAGTAGATTTTTATCAGGGCATCAACCCTCCAGACCACTCAGGTCTTCTGGCTCCAGCCTGCTCTGCAGAACCAGAACCAGAACCAGAACCAGACATGGAGAAGCAGCATTTAGTTCCTATGCTCCGCTTATCTGGAACAAACTCCCAGAAAACTGTAAAAGTGCTGAAAGCCTGAGTTCCTTTAAATCAAGATTAAAAACACATTTGTTTAGGATTGCCTTTGACTGTTCTAATTGAACTGTATTACTGAAATATAAGTAGTTTACTTTGTATTCCAACTGTTTTTACTTGTTTGCTTTTCATTTTTATTTTCCCGTGTTCTATTTTGTTTCTAAATTTTTTTCCTACTTGCTTCTATTCTGTTTTATTTTCCTATATTTTAATCATGTAAAGCACTTTGCATTGTCCCTGTACTGAAATGTGCTATAGAAATAAATTTGCCTTGCCTTGCCTATAAAACATTCAATAGAAGAACAGTTTTCATGTAGTTAACACTACATTACATCCTCCCAACCAGTCGCAAACATAGATTCAGGAACGCTTCGTCACCAAGCTCCGCCCACTTCAGTTCAGCGTTCAGAGAGCATGTGTTCCTTTTTAAAAACTTCCAGTTTTAGTATAAAGTTAGTTGAACAAAGGGTTTAGTTTAAATTCAGTGTTTGTGAGTTCTTTTCATAAAAATACGCCATTAAGCAACAGCAGAAAATGGCCACTTAAAATGCTTTGAATTTTTTGACAGTTATCAATATCGACCAATATGATTTCTATTTTATCAATATGCTAATATAGGCTCCTTTTCTTACCTCCTTCCTTAGTGTTTTTACTATTTAGCTTTGTAGATAAGTTAGTAATTTCGATAATTATTCTTTATCCAGTTTTCTTTGTATAGATTGTATTGTTTTGGACAGCTTTTGACAGTTTAGGCGTCACTGTTCCACCGATCTTCCCCTGGAGGAGATGCAAAAATCCACATCTGAGGTGGGACAATCTGTTGACAGGACAGCTATTGTCAGGGTTCTCTGTGGTTTCCGTGTTCTAGCTCTGCTCCACAGGTGGTTCTAGTTGACTGGGGGGCGTGGCCCACACCTGCGGCTCGTCAGGAGCGGCTTCCACTGGATACCTAAGGAGAGCTCAGACAGATGGAAGATGCCAGAGTGTTAACCCAGTCGTGGTATGCCTAGGCCTCTGACCTGTCTCCTGTGCCTCGTATTTGTGAGTTCTTGGAAATCCTGTTTTTGGAATAATTTTTGTCACTCTTGGTGTTCTTCAGTTTTTCGTGTTTTTCGTGCTCAAAGAACCAGCTCCTCAGAATCCCCGCCGCTCAGATTTTGCTCTGGCAGCTGCCCTCATACTCTTTGGGGAGTGGTTAGAGCGCAGAGCTTCAGTCCCAGAGGTTCTGAGTTCAACTCCCGCAAGCTGCCATTCGGGATCCCTAAGCAAGACCCTTAACCCCCAATTGCTCCTCAGGCGCCGCACATGGCAGCTCACTGCTCCCCAAGGGGATGGGTTAAGATGCAGAAGTGAATTTCTCCATTGTGAGATCAATAAAGTTCAATTATTATTATTATTATTATTATTATTATTATTATTACTATTACTATTATTATTTTGGTTATACAAAGCCGGGCGTGAGACCCCCTTCCCTGGATTCACCTGGTTCACCCGCAATACTCCGGTTCTTCCATCTTCTCCTCCCGTCTGCCGTCAACTGTGGTGCGCTCTGGATTCCTCGCCAGCATTACCATCTGTCAGCCCTCCAGTCACTCAGCCACCTGTTACCATCAATGAGTTACGGTCACAGAGTTCCCTCGTCATTACTCTCCCCGGATAGGTCTTCTCGACTAAATGGTAAGCGGCGTAGCTTCTGGAATTTTCCCCTGGTTCGATCTCTCGTAACTTTGTTCCTCTTTCTTTCCGTAGTCGTTCCAGCACTGACGTTCAGACCTCGCTCAAGCCACACGTTGTGTCTTTCCCGTTGTCCGAGCCTTTAATAAACATCTTAAATTTATTCCTCTCTCCCGTCTGTATCTGCATGTGGGCTAAACACAGCTATAAGTTGGGTTCTCCCAATATATGTCATGTATGGAAGACAGGCAAGAGCAAGGTCATTATTGAAACATGTAAAACCCTGTGTCCTCAGAGTGAAACATGGTGGTGGCAGCATCATGCTCTGGGATTGTTTTTATCAGCAGGGACAGAAAAGCTGGACAGGGAAATCCCACAAGAAAACCTTCTGGGATCAAAAATGTACGTCTGAAGCTACAATCAAATGGTTTAGGTCAAAGCACATTCAAAGGTTAGAATGGCCCAGTCAAAGTCCAGACTTCAGCTCAAATGATGTTAGGTTTAAAAAAACAAACAAAACGGATGTTTTGCTCTCCATCCAAATCAACTGAGATGAAGCTATTCCACAAAACTGTCCTAGAAGTGCAAACCTGGAAGAAAAGTCTTAAAAAGTTGTGCAGAGTAAACGATATTCCCTGATGGTTCCTGTCCAGACTGACAGATGTCATCCAGAATGTATTTAGATCTGTGCACGACGTGTTTTAGCCTACTTTGATGCTAGGGCAGTGATTTTCCCCAGTTTTCCCCAAGTCCCTTTTTGAGTCGCTGCGCATGCACAAGAACGACTTCCCTCGCTTTTCCGCTCTTCAGGGGGATCGCGTCTCATTTCTTTCTACAGAGTCCTTCCTCTTCTTCTCTTAAACATGAACTCTGTTCGCTTCTTTCGACTTTCAGCCATAGGGTGGCCATTTTCATAACACCAAAAAGGAGGACACTTTTCAAAACCAGCAAAGCTGCTTCCAATAGTTTCTTATTTGAGAGAAAGTCCTGTACATGTCTGTGCACTCCAGTGTGAAGTTGACACAAATTTGTAGCTCTGCCTTGACACCTTCCACATGGAGATGATTTCTCTCATTTCTCCATGCTGAGGACATCATTGAAAAGACGCGTTCTGTATGTGCATTGCTGCATGGAATGGAGAAGATGTAGGAACTGACTTTTCTTAGGTTTACCAGTGGAACATCAGCTTTGGAAAACAGTTTCAGATATCGCTCCTCACTGTGGCAACCTTCCACCTCTGGGGAGCTGAGGATACCTTCCACCATGCCATGTTCCTCATACAGTCCAACCATATCAATGTTTTTCAGTTTGCAGGCCTGGACTGCATCACTGTGCTCTTCATAGGACGCAGCAGTTGTAAGGCTTTCACATTTTGCTGTGAAAGTTCTCAGAGAAGTCATACCTCTCACCCAAATATTTCAGTGCTCTTTCATAGAACTGACTAAATCAGCTTCATCTTCATGAAAAATCTTGATTTATTTATCATTTATTATTATTGTGACATCAGTGTTCACAAAACGAATAATGCATGGTCTTTCAACAATTTCAAGTAAATAATATAACAATTTATGAAAAATATATTTTTAAAGCATGTGTCATGTGGTGCCCCCCCATGGTTGGTGCCCCTGGGCACTGGTCCTAATGGATAATCCGGCCCTGGGTGTTAGTTGTTTAAGTCTGGTGTTTACAGCAAAGCCGAAAAATGGTCCTTCAGCCTCCTCTCAAGTTTCACTTTAAGTTCATTCATCACTTTAAAGACTGAGGTGATGCTGAATGATTTGGCCTCTAGTGCTTCAATGCAGAGGCTTCCTATATATATATATATATATATATATATATATATATATATATATATATACTTCGATTGTTGCTCCTTGCTTGTCTGTGTTAGCATGTCGATCGATGGCACCTTTACCTTTACTGCTCACATCCACGTCATATCGACACAGCATACGGCGCTTTGCCGCATGTCTTCCCCCTCTTCCTGTCAGCTCACTGTCAATAAAACACGTGCCACTAGAGCCGCAAAAAAAAAAAAAAAGAGAATCATCCTTCCTGCTTTTGGATATAAATCCATAGTCTTTGGTCCATTCAGGATTAAATGTTGTCTTCCGTTTTTGCGGTCTGCAGGTACGCTCGGTTCCGTACGGAAACTTGGACTACCAGCTGCTGAGCTGACGTCAGCACGTCCACGTTGCTGATTTGATTACCGTTCAGTACCGTTGACCACTAAAATGTCTAATATTTATTTAACAATTTCATCCAATAATCTGCCACAACCTTGCCATCCCATGACGGATATGCATGTCAGAAAACGTATGGATTAATGGAATCTGCCACAGGATTATGACCGCTAAGCTAATGGCTAATCTAACCTCTAAGATAACCGGATACATAAACACTAGAAGTGTGTGTGCGCAGTCAGCAAGCGGAAACTCTGAAGGAACGAGCACGGACACTGGCGTTACAGGAGCGTGTCAGAATGATCGGCATGTGGGACAAGCAATAGATAAGATGATAACCACAGAACTTGAGGGAAACAGGAGGTGAGTATGTAACGTCTGGGTGAGAGCAGGAATAAAACTCTGACGAATCTCTGCCCTAACGAGGGGCATAGATTAGTTACAGTTAACACAGGCCTCAGAAAACTATTTTAAACCTCCTTTTTGTGAATACATGATGTATTTACTACTTTCAGGATGGAAGGTCCATTTTACCCTGAACAGGATTACCAACTCTAGCTTTAAGTCGTCAGACAGGTTCTAATAAACAGGCTTTTGATTCAGGCAGTAGTTAGCCAGTGAAACTGAACCAAAAAAATGTATTAGTCATAGTTAATAGTTTTAACACTTGCTTTTTAACATTAAGCCAACTCTTTTTACCATGATAAACAAAGTAATTGTTTGAAAACTGTATTTTTGATTATGTCAGAATATCTTTGTGTGATAAAAAAAATTGATTGATGTGTAACAACACAAAAAAGCAAAAGCAGAGTATAGGTCCGGAAGGAGGCAAGGGTTCTGTGTTTTATTTGATTTCGGAAAGATTAGCAGAATGAATTACTTTCATTTTGTCATTGGTTTCATATTGGGTCCAACTTTGACACAATTTTGGCTCTCACACAGCACCACACAAATGAAAACAAACAGGAGTTTCCAAAGTGAACTGAAACATCTGACCTAAAATCCTGGGGCTGTCCTGTAAGGACAAATGTTTACTGTCATTTTCATGTTTTTTGTATTTTGTTTCTTAACTTCTCTCTTTGGTGAATATTCACTACTTATTATGTGACACAGAGACACACACTGTGCAATGTATTGAGGTACATAGATGAGTAACCAGAGGAGGTGGAAATCTAAAGACAAATCTAGGAACTTCCTGTTTGTTCTGTCATGATATTATATTTGGTGCTAAGCTTTCATTGACAGAAAAGTTATATGAGGTTATATTAGCCAAAGCTGCTTCTTTATGATTATCTGTAGGCGCGGGGTTTTGAAAACTGGACAAAAGCTGAATCATCAACAAACAAAACAAAACAAAAAAATAATTGTTGCTCATAGTCCAATTAGTTATTGTTGCTCATAGATTTTGTACATTTCCACAACTATTTAACTTCACGTGTTTTTAAAACTCCAGCTACTGCTTTACGTCACTTATTACTTCTTCTTTTTTCCTGAAATTTCAGATGTGAAAGTGCTGCGCTGGCAACTCAGAAACCAACTCTTCAAAGCTAACAGAATCTCCAATGTTAGACAGTAGCAATTATGGCTGGATGATTCATGCAGGATCAACAGCAACTAGTGGTGACGCCACTCCCTGATTGTTAAACTTGGTGGAGACACAATCACTCACATGTTGGCTTAAGACAAATCTAATTTTCCACTCCTTTTGTTTTATTTAATGTGGACCATCCAGTTTTTTTTAACACAACCCAGTTATACGTCTGTCTGAACGTTTGTCTGTCTTTCTTTAGCTGGTTGGTTAGTTTTATGTAAATTTATGGTCTTAGAGGGTTTATGATTTACTGGCATAATAAACTAAGTCTAATGATTAACCAAAGTGCAAATATGTACGTTTTTTACGACTTGAATTGTGGAAACTGAAACTGCTTTAGAGTATCGGATCCTTTGGCAACAGATTTATTGCTGGCGTCAGTCATTTAACCGCAGGTTCATCTCAAGAAATTAAAACCTCTTCCAAAAGTTGGTTTATTTCAGTAATTTAGTTCAAAAAGTGACTCAAACTTATTGGTTTATTACACGTAGCATGATATGTTTTGAGTACCTATTTCTGTAGTTTTTTTATGATTATGGCACACAGCTAATGAAACCCTAGAATTCAGACATGTTAAATAATGCATAAGTCCAATAAAAAAAGACTTTACATATAAACTGGCCAACTGACATGTATTTTCTTGAACTGTACAGTATATGCATTTAATGTCAGGTTTGGCTCCTTTACTGCATCAGAACGCTGTGTCACTGCTAAGGTGTCAAGGAAGCCATTAAAAAAGATGTTTTTGTTCCCCTGTGAACTCGATTATATCTATGGTGATAAAATCATTGTCAAATAAAATAAGACATAATCTTTGTCATGGATATATTTTCTATGTTGGTGAAGATTCTCAGTCATCCAGGTCATGGTCATTTCAAAGAAAGTAAAAAACAAAGCAACTGGACTTGTTTTCCGTAGTTATCTAAGCCATTACAGGGCCTTTGTTTGGCAGCAGTATAAAGCTTGGTACTCATCATTACTCCAGACTTTTTGAATTGAGAAAGCTTCCTGTGGAGGAAGCGAAACGTCTTCAGCTACGGAAAACAAGTTCAGTTGCTTTGTTTTTTACTTTGTTTGGAATATATTTTCTATGATTTAATATCTAACCGCTTTAGCGATTGTGTGATATTTTACAAGCTTAATATCAGAGTTTTGCTCCATTCGCATTGTTCACGTTTGTGTGAACGTAGCATAAGATTTGTGCTTTTATTGAAATGAAAACAGCAAACAGGTGAGCAACCATTAACCATCACAAGTAATAGCTAAGTAAGTTAAAAACATAATGTTCATTCAACAACTTGAACAATGTGGCATAACAATGTATAACTAAGGAAGCACCAGAGAGCAATATAAACAATGTGAACGCATTAAAGCTGTAGTTGGTAATCCTGTTCAGAAACAATTTAAGGTATCCTGAAAGTAGTTAATACACCATGTATTCAGAAAAATTAGGTTAAAAAAATTACATCTCTGTGAGAGCTGCAGGCCTTAAAAAACTCTGACCAATCACTGCTGTTTGCACCGCAGAGCAGCGATTGGTCAGAGTTTTGTTCCTGCTGTCACCCCTCTCTGTCGTTGAAGTTCTGGTGGTATCATCTTAACTATTGGTTGTCCCACATGCCAATCATTCTGACGCACTCACGTAACGCCAGTGTGCATGCTCGTTCCTTGTTAGTTTCCGCTTGCTGGCTGTACATGCTCACTAGTGTTTATGTATCCAGTTAGCTTAGCGGTTAGCTTTGGTGTTAGCCGTTCATTGTAGCTCCACTGCTCTCACCGTATACTTTGAGCATAGGGTTAGGGTAGAGTATGCTGAAAGTGTAAAAGCTTAAACTTAAACAGTGCAGCCATAAAAGAGAGAGCGGTTTTATTTCTCAGTTATTTCAAAAGCATATACAGTACATACACAGGATGGGAAGATTGATTTGTTTCGTCTCACAGAAACCTGGCTACAAGAGGACTATGTTAGTATAAATGAGTCAACCCCCTCCAGTTATTCAAATTTCCACATTCCCAGATCTGTGGGAAGAGGAGGAGGAGTGGCAACTATCTTTCAGTCTGATTTATTAATTAGTCCCAGGCCAAATAATAACTACAGTTCCTTTGAACATTTAACCCTCAGTTTCCCTCATCCAAACTGCAAAGCAATAAAACCTCTTCTGTTTGTTGTTTTGTATCGTCCACCAGGCCCTTACACTCAGTTTTTGGATCAGCTGTCAGATTTCTTATCTGATTTGGTGTTAAATACTGATAAGGTTATTATAGTGTGTGATTTTAACATTCATGTTGACACTGAATGTGATAACCTAAGTGTAGCCTTTAAAACTATCCTAGATTCAATTGGTTTTGCTCAAAATGTGCATAAACCGACGCACTCTTGGCTTCATACTTTAGACCTTGTTCTGACATATGGCATTGATTGTGAAGAATTAACAGTATTTCCTCACAACCCTGTCCTATCTGATCATTTTTTAATAACATTTGAGTTTAATCTAACTGAGTTCTCCACCCCCAAAAGAGGGTTCCATTATAGTAGATCTTTATCGGATAATGCTGTATCAAAACTTAAAGAGTCTGTCCCCTTTTTAATATCCTCCGTATTGCAGAAATGCCCTGTAGATGGCAGCAATGTTGTTTCTTCCAATTCACAAATAGATGTCTTTGTTAACGGTGTGACTTCGTCATTGCGTTCTGCATTAGACAATGTAGCTCCCTTGAAAAAGAAGGTGATTATTCACAGGAAGCTGGCTCCCTGGTTTAATTCAGAGCTGCGTTCCTTGAAGCACAATGTTAGGAAATTGGAGAGAAAATGGCGCTCTACACACCAAGAGGAATCCTACTTAATCTGGAGGGACAGACTATTGTTGTATAACAAGACCCTCCGCAGAGTTAGAGCAGCATATTTTTCATCATTAATTGAAGAGAATAAAAATAATCCTAGATTTCTCTTTAGTACAGTTGCCAAGCTTACCCAGAGTCACAGCTCTGTTGATTCATCCATTCCCTTAGCTCTTAGCAGTAATGATTTTATGGGATTCTTCATAAATAAAATTGATGCCATTAAAAATAAAATAATTGGCATCCTCCCAAACATGATTACCTCGTCCTCAGTAAATGAGGCAGCGTTGGAGGAATCTTTAGAACCTGCGCAGTGTCTGAACTGTTTAAAAGCAGTAGAGCTTTCTGAGCTATCTAAAATTTTAGCTTCATCTAAACCTTCTAATCCCAACCAAGTTGTTTAAGGAGATATTCCCTTTGATCAGTGGTCCTATTTTAGACATGATTAATCTATCCTTGGTAAATGGATATGTACCACAGGTTTTTAAAGTAGCTGTTATTAAACCTTTACTTAAGAAACCTTCTCTTGATCAAGATGAGTTAGTAAACTACAGACCTATATCTAATCTTCTTTTCTTATCTAAAACTCTTGAGAAAGTAGTTGCTAATCAACTTTGTGAACATTTACAAAGCAATGACCTACTTGAGGAGTTTCAGTCAGGCTTCAGAGCTCATCATAGCACTGAAACAGCTCTGGTGAAGGTCACTAATGACATTCTCATGGCCTCAGATAATGGACTTGTGTCTATACTTGTCCTGTTAGATCTCAGTGCTGCATTTGATACAGTTGATCACAATATTCTCCTACAAAGACTTGAGCATACTGTAGGGATTAAGGGGAAAGCATTAGGCTGGTTTAAATCTTATCTGTCAGACAGATTCCAGTTTGTTCATGTTAATAATAAATCTTCCTCAAACTCTAGGGTCACTTGTGGAGTACCACAGGGTTCAGTCCTTGGACCAATTCTCTTTACTATATATATGCTTCCGATCGGCAAAATTATCAGACAGCATGGGATTAATTTCCACTGTTATGCTGATGACACTCAGCTATATTTATCCATAAATCCTGATGAATCCAATCAATTACTTCGACTGCAGTCATGTCTTGATGACATCAAAAGCTGGATGACTTTAAATTTCCTGCATTTAAATTCTGACAAGACCGAAGTTGTAATCTTTGGGCCAGAGTCCTCAAAAAATAAACTTCTTAACCAATCACTTAATCTGGATGGCATTACCTTGGCCTCTGGTAATAAAGTTAAAAATCTTGGTGTTATTTTTGACCAAGACATGTCATTTAAATCCCATATTAAACAGGTTTCCAGAGTTTCCTTTTTTCACCTCCGGAATATCGCCAAAATTAGAAACATTCTGTCCAGGAGTGATGCTGAAAAACTGGTCCATGCATTTGTTACTTCAAGGCTGGGCTATTGTAATTCTTTACTATCAGGAAGTCCACAAAATGCAGTTCAAAGCCTTCAGCTGATCCAAAATGCTGCAGCAAGAGTTGAATTCAATTCAATTCAATTTTATTTATATAGCGCCAAATCATGAAACATGTCATCTCAAGGCACTTTACAAAGTCAAGTTCAATCATATTATACAGGTTGGGTCATATTATACAGATTGGTCAAAAATGTCCTATATAAGGAAACCAGTTGATTGCATCAAAGTCCCGACAAGCAGCATTCACTCCTGGGGAAGCGTAGAGCTACAGGGAGAGTCGTCTGCATTGTACATGGCTTTGCTGCAATCCCTCATACTGAGCAAGCATGAAGCGGCAGTGGGCAGAAAAACTCCCCATTAACGGGAAGGAAAACCTCCGGCAGAACCGGGCTCAGTATGAACGCTCATCTGCCTCGACCAAGTGGGGGTTACAGAAGACAGAGCAGAGACACAACAAGAGAGACAAAAAGCACAGAAGCACACATTGATCCAATAATCTGTTCTACATTAGATGGTAATGGCAGGTGAGCCATCTTCTCTGGATGATGTCACAGTTAACAGAACGTCAGACTAGATGTACCTACTATGAAGATAAAAGAGAGAGAACAGAAAGTTAAAGCAGAAATGACGACACGTAATGCATAATTGAAGAAGAGTAGAACTCTATAGAGTGAGAAAATTAGATCCTGATATACTCCAGTAACCTAAGCCTATAGCAGTAAAACTATAAAGGTAGCTCAGGGTAACATGAGCCACTCTGACTAGAAGCTTTGTCACAAAGGAAAGTTTTAAGATTAGTCTTAAAAGTAGACGGGGTGTCTGCCTCACGGACCAAAACTGGGAGTTGGTTCCACAGGAGAGGAGCCTGATAGCTAAAGGATCTGCCTCCCCTCTGCCCTCCAAACGGCCCAGCTACTGGTTAAACATGTGTTCCGCCTGCATGGAATCCCACAGGAGATTCTGTCTGACCGTGGTCCTCAGTTCATCTCGCGGGTGTGGAAGGAGTTTGCCATGGCCCTTGGGGCCCGGTATACTTTAACCTCCGGTTACCACCCGCAGACCAACGGTCAGACAGAGCGGATGAACCAGGAGCTGGAGACCGCCCTCCGTTGTCTCACCTCCAATAACCCATCCGACTGGAATAAATACCTCCCATGGATTGAATACGCCCACAACAGCCACGTTTCTACAGCCACCGGACTGTCCCCCTTTGAGATCTCCCTAGGATACCAACCCCCGTTACTTCCAGATGACAACAGACAGATTGCCGTCCCCTCCGTACAAAAACACATCAACCGCTGTAAGGAATTCTGGACCCAAACCATCCAAGCCCTCAACCACACCACCGAACAGAACCACCGATTCGCTGACCGGAGGCGGGTCCCAGCCCCCAGCTACCACCCCGGTCAGTGAGTCTGGCTTTTCACCAGAGACCTTCCCTGCCGAGCCGCCTCCCGCTAGTTGTCCCCTCGCTTCACTGGTCCCTACGAGATTGTCTCCATCATCAGCCCCACCTCTGTCCGTCTTCGTCTCCCGTCTCACTCCCGTGTCCACCCTACATTCCACGTGTCCCAAATCAAGCCTGTCACCTCCAGTCCCTTGTTGACTGGTGGGCGGAGCGCGCACACCTGCAGACAGTTCAGCAGCACCGGGCCGCACTATAAGAACTGTGCTCGAACAGAGGGAGGATGCCAGAGTGTTACCGCTGTGGTATGCGTGATCGGCCACGGTTTCTCACCTTAGAAAGCTTAGAAAGCTAACTAAAACCCTCCTCTGTTTCTCCCAGGTTACCTCTTGTGCTCCGACGTTTCCTCTCGTACTCCTGTGTTTCCCTTCGAGGTGGAAGCCTCAAGTGTCCCTCTGGTTCCTTCCGAGTCGGTTCCCCTCTACCTGGATCCAAGGCTTCCTCTGACGTTCACCTGGTTCCTCCCGCTGCTCTGGATCCCCGGATTCCACGGTGCTGCTCGGATCCCCCTCTGCCTCCACTCACTGGTCTCCCGGACACCCGCAGGCAAAGGCTGAGTCCACACCGCTTCCTCCTCGGTTCGGTTTCCGCGCTTTGTGGTAAGCTTACGAATCTCCGTAGAATCCACTAAGCATCTCCCTCTATTAACCGTGTCTCTCATTTCTCCAGACTGATCCGGTCTCCTGCCTTTGGTTCCCCGTTGTGCCCTGATCTGCAGAGGCAGATCTTCCTCGTGGCTCCCGTCGCTCTAAACTTAAAGGTATACTATGCAACTGGGGTTGATTTTCCAGCGAGGCTCCCCCCAGAGGGCGAAAGTAAAAGTGCACTGTCATAAAGATGCTCAGCTGTTCTGGTTTCTCCGTTAAGCCAGGCGCGGTTGTTTTGAGCTTAGCAAACAGGCGAACGCAACGAAAAGTAAAAAAAACGGCAGTACAAACAATGACTAACACAGTGAAGGTATGAACATAAGGCTTCCCGCAGCGCTATTTCACGGCCGCCGCAGTAGCGTCTCGCCAACATTCAAAAAATAAATAAATAAATAAAATAAATAAATAACTAATAATAATAATAATAATAAAACTCGATATGCTTGCATGTTTATTTGAGGTTAACACGCGGTTCTTTGTTGTTGCTTTCGTGCGTGCATATAGTTTATGGCAGGGCAAAAACACATGGAGTTCTCGCCGTAAAGCAAGACCGACTCTCGCGATGCACCAGACTTCTGAGTCTGTGTGTGCGGGCTGAGGGCTCCTGCAATTGCAAGAACGGTATTTCCCCCACAGACCACCAGGGCGGCCGAGAAAACCTTTGTTCAACCTGAAATGACTCATTTAATCATCCAAAACGGTATGGAACACATTAATTAACTGAAAAATGTTGCATAGTATGCCTTTAAATAAACTCTTTGTGATCTAAACTGTTTTCCCCGAGCGTTTTCTGCATGTGGGCCAAACACATTAAGGCGAACATGACAACCAGTAGATTGGTTATTATGTTGTTGTATTGTTGTCATGTTTCTTTCATTATTTATGTAAGAGACAAATCTATTAAAGGGGGCTAGTCATATTTTGAATACAAACACACCAAAAACCACATCTTTATATGGTTTTATAATTTATTTATATGTAGACGCCTCTTTGAGCGCTCAATCGCACGTCGATACCAGTTTGAAAGTTAAATAGTAGAGCGATACAGGGAATATGCCTCATTCATGTGCTGCATGGATTTATACCAACTAAATCACAGTACAAACCAAATCTACTGGCATCACCTTTCATAGGTAACAATGAACATATACCTATGATTGTATTTATTCATTATAACATTATTTTAACGTTGTATAATATCGTACATCCAGCCAAGTGGTCTTGTTATTGCAAATAGACACAAAATAGCGTTGTTTATTAACAAATAAACCAAAAAAAACAACAACATGTAAAACACAGAAATCAAATATAATAAGTCAACAGGGAGAGATCATTTAATTGGAAAACCTTTGTATTCAAGCACAGAGAGCTAGTGGTATAGAAAGTTGTAAAGTCATAGTACGTGACTGGGCCCCTTTAAGATAAATGTGATATGCAGCCTAGTTGTGGGAATCCTCCAGCCCGAGTCAGCGGGTGTATAGTCTGCTATATGACGCAGTTCTCCATCTGCAACCATGTGAAGAAATAATAGAGGAAGCCCATGTTGGGCAAGTCTAAACAATGAATGGTGCCACAAAAACTAGTGGAATTTTTATTTTTCAAACAAACTGGACCTCAAAGTCCTCCCCTTAAAGACGTGGGAAAATTAAGAATTGCAACAGGAGAAAATTTCAAATTGCATTTTATGACCTTTTATCTGAATTTATTTATCTGAATCTGATAGTTTAGGTGTGGAAAGTTTTCATTTGAAGTGTTTGAGCTCATAAAAGCTGTCCTTTTCACGTCTGAAATTGAGAATTGTGTAAATAGTGTAAAATGTAAAGTGAAAACAGAGGTCGAAAACACAAGGCAGCTGAGGAATCACCTGAGCGCTGCCAAGACTGACGACGTTTCACAGAATATCCCAAACTGGGGCATCAGATCATAAAACAAAGGCCTAGTAGGACACAGTGAGGTGTTCGTTACAAATTCAATAGGCGAAAACCTTTTGTCCTGTGAGGAAGAAGATCTGTTTAACCTTTCTACAGTGTCAAAAGATGGAGCAGACAACTGTTATAAAAAACTGTGACACCAAAGCATGCTACATGGTCCACAAGAACAAAGTAATTTGTTTGGGTCGCTGTGTCCCCTGGAAGGACTGCGAACACCGGGGGAGTGCGTGGACGGTGGTACTTATAGGGGAAACTCTGCAAGTGGCATGTTTGACGCGTTAAACCACAAGAGTTGAACAGGGTGTCTACAGTGTTTAGTTCAACAAATGTGTGAAACATTTTCGCTTTTCCATCTTAAACATGTCCCTCCAAATCCTGACCAATCACAGAACATGTGAGTATGTTACAGCCATAAAGGTGTTCAAGTAGAAGTTACAATTTCTGCTCCAATTCTGACCAGTATTATCTTAGCAGAAAAGTGGTAGCCTGGTGGGTGGAGCAGCGTGCAAGAAGGCTGCAGGTTTCCGTAATATTATGACGTTATTGTCATAATTCAACCCCCCACCCTTCCCTGCTAAAAGGGGGTCACCAGCCTCTGGCACTGTTATTTTGGGGGTTACAGACTGAACATTTTGGGAACCACTGTCCCCTGGGTTTTTGAAGAAGACGCATTTTGTTGGAATGTACAATTAAAATGACAAATAAATATATTTTTTCTGTCTTTGTGAGACTCAGACAAGAATTTTCCAAACAGACAACCTTGCAGCTTCTTAAAAACCTTGTTATAATGGAAGAGAGTTTGCTTTTTCAGTACGATGTGTTCTCAGGTTGTGTTGATTAAAGGAAATGCATGCAAAAAAAGCTTCATACAAAGGAAATACAAGGAAATAATTTCAAGAATACTGCAAGGCTCACATTTATGCATTCAAAAATTTTACGTAAACAAAACACTAAATCTTGACTTTGGCTGAGAAAACAAAGAAAAACAAATCAAAGATTTTCCAAAAAACTGTTGGAAATGTACAAACCAGGGTAGGGTTTTTTACTTGAACGGAAAGAAATAAAAAACACAGAACATTAAAGGGTTAAAATGAAAGAAAACCAAAATGATTTAAACACAACCTGAGAAAATCCAAAGACAATGACATTGAGTAATATGTGGTCGGCTACCTGACAAACTCAGACAGTAAAGAGGAAGTCCTTCTTAGTGGGGAAACAGTAAACAGTCTACATGGGGATTGCATAAAAATCATGAGGATCTCTAAAGAAGATTTTTCTAAAGCACTGCTGAGAAAAACTCTTCTTCAGGAAGCTTGGGCCCTCAGGCTGACATGAAGGGTCACAGTTGAACCATCCCAACATCAAAACACAGGAGTGGCGCCGAGATCAGGTCCTGGAGTCACCCAGCAGCTCCTGGAAATATCTTTGTGTTGACTCTCCCTTTTTGACTCGGTCAACTTGGAACATCAAAGCTGAGAAAAGCAAGAAAATTGTCACAGAAAGGATGTGATGACCTTATAAGGATGTTGCCCAGAAGACATGTACCTGCCGCCGTTAAAAGGATTGGTTTAATATATATATATATATATATATATATATATATATATATATATATATATATATATATATATATATATATATATATATATATATATATATAAAAAAGGCGTTTCAAATTATTTAAATTTACTGAAAGGAGATAAGTTATCTAAATCAACATAACACAAAATATTCACAAGTTATATTTTCCAAGTCACCCCAATTCAACGACTGACGACTAAAATAAATGTTTTCTCGTCAAATTCCCAACATCTCGGTGATTTCTAACTCTACATCGATGTTGAAGAATGCAAACCTGTACCATCTGTCTTTGGCCTAAATTTTTACATAAAGATGTAAGAATATATATTTTTTTCATTTAAAATGATGTTTATTATCCAAAAGCCTGATAAAGGTATTCTAAAGAATAGAATTTAAAATTCTCCTTCTAACGTATAAAGCCCTTAATAATCACGCTCCATCATATATCAGAGCTCTGATTACCCTGTATGTTCCTAACAGAGCACTTCGCTCTCAGACTGCAGGTCTGCTGGTGGTTCCTAGAGTCTCTAAAAGTAGAATGGGAGGCAGATCCTTTAGCTATCAGGCTCCTCTCCTGTGGAACCAACTCCCAGTTTTGGTCCTTGAGGCAGACACCCCGTCTACTTTTAAGACTAATCTTAAAACTTTCCTTTGTGACAAAGCTTCTAGTCAGAGTGGCTCATGTTACTCTGAGCTATCTCTATAGTTATGCTGCTATAGGCTTAGATTGCTGGAGGACATCAGGGTCTATTTCTCTCTCTCTGCTGAGTTCTCCTACTGCTCTCCAATATGCATTGTTTGTTGTTATTTCAAGTTTTAACTTTTTGTTCTCTGTCATTTTTCTCTTCATAGAAGGTACACCTGGTCTGGCGTTCTGTTAGCTGTGACATCATCAGGGGAGGCAGATCATCCTCTATTACCATCTAACATAGAAAGTACTCCTGGGTCAATGTGAGCTTCTGAGCTTTCTGTGTCTCTGCTCTGTCTTCTCTACCATAGAAAGTACTCCTGGGTCAATGTGAGCTTCTGAGCTTTCTGTGTCTCTGCTCTGTCTTCTCTAACATAGAGAGTACTCCTGGGTCAATGTGAGCTTCTGTGCTTTCTGTGTCTCTGCTCTGTCTTCTCTAACATAGAAAGTACTCCTGGGTCAATGTGAGCTTCTGTGCTTTCTGTGTCTCTGCTCTGTCTTCTCTAAGCCCCAGTGGGTGGAGGCAGATGAGCGTTCACACTGAGCCTGGTTCTGGTTCTGCTGGAGGTTCTCCTCCCTGTTAAAGGGGAGTTTTCCTCTCCACTGTCGCTTCATGCATGCTCAGTATGAGGGATTGCTGCAAAGCCATCAACAATGCAGACGACTCTCCCTGTGGCTCTACGCTTCTCCAGGAGTGAATGCTGCTTGGAGAGACTTTGAAGCAATCAACTGGTTTCCTTATATAGGACATTTTTGACCAATCTGTATAATCTGATTGATTTGACTTTGTAAAGTGCCTCGAGATGACATGTTTCATTAATTGGCGCTATATAAATAAAATTGAATTTAATTGAATTAAAGGTAGCTTTTTCTTTTACGTTTATGTAATGTTTTCCTAATTATAAACATAAATAGGTTTTTATGATCTAAATTATATAATAAAAAGTAATGAAAATGTATTACAGTGCAATTTCAGAACAAATAAAACAAAGGACCTTTTTGTCTTCGTAATTACTAAGTAACAAATTTTACCCATTCTAGTGATTCTCTTTTGTTTGGGGTCCCGCAAGGCTCCCTTCTCGGCCCTCTTCTATATTTTGCTTTTTTATGCTGCCACTTGAAGCTGTTATAACTCAGCCCCAGTTATCCTTTAATATGCTATGCAGATGATCTACAGATCTACACGTTACTGAAGACAGATTGCAATAATGTTCTCCATTCTCTACCAGATTGCATTACTATTATTATTATTATTGTTATTATTTCATGCTGCCAAATAGTGGTTGGGCAAGAGTTTTTACGGGTTTTTATACGAACAACATACTGATTATTACCTTCAATTCAATTCAATTCAATTCAATTTTATTTATATAGCGCCAAATCATGAAACATGTCATCTCAAGGCACTTTACAAAGTCAAGTTCAATCATATTATACAGATTGGGTCAGATTATACAGATTGGTCAAAAATTTCCTATATAAGGAAACCAGTTGATTGCATCAAAGTCCCGACAAGCAGCATTCACTCCTGGGGAACCGTAGAGCCACAGGAAGAGTCATCTGCATTGTACATGGCTTTGCTGCAATCCCTCATACTGAGCAAGCATGAAGCGACAGTGGGAAGAAAAACCACCCATTAACGGGAAAAAAAAACCTCCGGCAGAACCGGGCTCAGTATGAACGGTCATCTGCCTCGACCGACTGGGGTTACAGAAGACAGAGCAGAGACACAACAAGAGAAACAAAAAAGCACAGAAGCACACATTGATCTAGTAATCTGTTCTACATTAGATGGTAGTAGCAGGTGAGTCGTCTTCTCTGGATGATGTCAAAGTTAACAGAACGCCAGACCAGGTGTACCTACTATGAAGAGAAAAGAGAGAGAACAGAAAGTTAAAGCAGAAATGACAACACATAATGCATAATTGAAGAACAGTAGAACTCAATATAGTGAGAAAATTAGATCCTGATATACTCCAGTAACCTAAGCCTATAGCAGTAAAACTATAAAGGTAGCTGAGAGTAACATGAGTCACTAGTTATAATTCTTGTCAAAAAGAAAAGTTTTAAGCCTAGTCTTAAAAGTAGATAGGGTGTCTGCCTCACGGACCAAAACTGGGAGTTGGTTCCACAGGAGAGGAGCCTGATAGCTAAAGGATCTGCCTCCCATTCTACTTTTAGAGACTCTAGGAACCACCAGCAGACCTGCAGTCTGAGAGCGAAGTGCTCTGTTAGGAACATACGGGGTAATCAGAGCTCTGATATATGATGGAGCTTGATTATTAAGGGCTTTATACGTTAGAAGAAGAATTTTAAATTCTATTCTTGATTTAACAGGAAGCCAATGAAGGGAAGCTAAAATTGGAGAAATATGATCCCTCTTGTTGATTTTCATCAGAACTCTTGCTGCAGCATTTTGGATCAGCTGAAGGCTTTGAACTGCATTTTGTGGACTTCCTGATAGTAAAGAATTACAATAGTCCAGCCTTGAAGTAACAAATGCATGGACCAGTTTTTCAGCATCACTCCTGGACAGAATGTTTCTAATTTTGGCGATATTCCGGAGGTGAAAAAAGGAAACTCTGGAAACCTGTTTAATATGGGATTTAAATGACATGTCTTGGTCAAAAATAACACCAAGATTTTTTACTTTATTACCAGAGGCCAGGTTAATGCCACCCAGATTAAGTGATTGGTTAAGAAGTTTATTTTTTGAGGACTCTGGCCCAAAGATTAAAACTTCGGTCTTGTCAGAATTTAGATGCAGGAAATTTAAAGTCATCCAGCTTTTGATGTCATCAAGACATGACTGCAGTCGAAGTAATTGATTGGATTCATCAGGATTTATGGATAAATATAGCTGAGTATCATCAGCATAACAGTGGAAATTAATCCCATGCTGTCTGATAATTTTGCCAATCGGAAGCATATATATAGTAAATAGAATTGGTCCAAGGACTGAACCCTGTGGTACTCCACAGGTGACCCTAGAGTTTGAGGAAGATTTATTATTAACATGAACAAATTGGAATCTGTCTGACAGATAAGATTTAAACCAGCCTAATGCTTTCCCCTTAATCCCTACAGTATGTTCAAGTCTTTGTAGGAGAATATTGTGATCAACTGTATCAAACGCAGCACTGAGATCTAACAGGACAAGTATAGACACAAGTCCATTATCTGAGGCCATGAGAATATCATTAGTGACCTTCACCAGAGCTGTTTCAGTGCTATGATGAGCTCTGAAGCCTGACTGAAACTCCTCAAGTAGGTCATTACTTTGTAAATGTTCACAAAGTTGATTAGCAACTACTTTCTCAAGAATTTTAGATAAGAAAAGAAGATTAGATATAGGTCTGTAATTTACTAACTCATCTTGATCAAGAGAAGGTTTCTTAAGTAAAGGTTTAATAACAGCTACTTTCAAAACCTGTGGTACATATCCATTTACTAAGGATAGATTAATCATGTCTAAAATAGTGCCACTGATCAGAGGGAATACTGTCCTTAAACAACTTGGTTGGGATTGGGTCTAACATACAGGTAGAAGGTTTAGATGAAGCTAAAATTTTAGATAGCTCAGAAAGCTCTACTGCTTCTAAACAGTTCAAACACTGCGCAGATTCTAAAGATTCCTCCAATGCTGCCTCACTTACTGAGGACGAGGTAATCATGTTTGGGAGGATGCCAATTATTTTATTTTTAATGGCATCAATTTTATTTATGAAGAATCCCATAAAATCATTACTACTAAGAGCTAAGGGAATGGATGGATCAACAGAGCTGTGGCTCTGGGTAAGTTTGGCAACTGTACTAAAGAGAAATCTAGGATTATTTTTATTCTCTTCAATTAATGATGAAAAATATGCTACTCTAACTCTGCGGAGGGTCTTGTTATACAACAATAGTCTGTCCCTCCAGATTAAGTAGGATTCCTCTTGGTGTGTAGAGCGCCATTTTCTCTCCAATTTCCTAACATTGTGCTTCAAGGAACGCAGCTCTGAATTAAACCAAGGAGCCAGCTTCCTGTGAATAATCACCTTCTTTTTCAAGGGAGCTACATTGTCTAATGCAGAACGCAATGACGAAGTCACATTGTTAGCAAAGGTATCGATTTGTGAATAGGAAGAAACAGCAATGCTGCCATCTACAGGGCATTTCTGCAATACTGAGGATATTAAGAAGGGGACAGACTCTTTAAGTTTTGATACAGCATTATCCGATAAAAATCTACTATAATGGAACCCTCTTTTGGGGGTGGAGAATTCAGTTAGATTAAACTCAAATGTTATTAAAAAATGATCAGACAGGACAGGGTTGTGAGAGAATACTGTTAATTCTTCACAATCAATGCCATATGTCAGAACAAGGTCTAAAGTATGGAGCCGAGAGTGCGTCGGTTTATGCACATTTTGAACAAAACCAATTGAATCTAGGATAGTTTTAAAGGCTACACTAAGGTTATCACATTCAGTGTCAACATGGATGTTAAAATCACCCACTATAATAACCTTATCAGTATTTAACACCAAATCAGATAAGAAATCTGACAACTCATCCAAAAACTGAGTGTAAGGGCCTGGTGGACGATACAAAACAACAAACAGAAGAGGTTTTATTGCTTTGCAGTTTGGATGAGGGAAACTGAGGGTTAAACGTTCAAAAGAACTGTAGTTATTAGTTGGCCTGGGACTAATTAATAAATCAGACTGAAAGATAGTTGCCACTCCTCCTCCTCTTCCCACAGATCTGGGAATGTGGAAATTTGAATAACTGGAGGGGGTTGACTCATTTATACTAACGTAGTCCTCTTGTAGCCAGGTTTCTGTGAGACAAAACAAATCAATCTGATTATCAGAAATCAATTCATTAACTAACATTAACCTTCAGAAAACAAAATGGCTCTTTTGTCATTACACGTTTTTTTCAGCTGTGTTCTTTAGCCAACGTTAAGCCGTATCAAATCGTCATGACCCAGAGTAGGCCAGTTCAAGTTTTGATAAGTTCAATGCTCTCTGTGTCAGAATCCCTCAGGCTAGCCCAAAGCGTCTTCAGTAAGTCCAGAATGAAGCTGCTCATGTATGAACTAACACTGATGTGCGCCCATCAGCCCAGTTTAACCTTGGCTTCCTGCTCATTTTAGATTTGACTTTAAACTTTTACTGTTCTTTTTTTAATCTCTCAATGGCCTTGATCTTTTTTGTTTATTTGAAAATTTAAGCAACTGTTTGCGTGGCGGGTCCTTGGGGTCATCCAGTCAGCTTTCAATGGATGTTCCAAGGACTAACGTTAAACGCTGACTGGGCTTTTTCGGTGGTGGCATCCGTGTTAAGGAACCAGCTTCCATTGGATCCTCGTACAATCACCGAACCGGACCTTTTTAAAAGCAAAATAAAAACACATAGTTCAGAAACGCTTTTAATGTACCTTAGCTGCTTTTTAACTGAATTACTTTGTTTTCTGTAATCCTTTTGATGTTTTTTTGTGGTTTAACTCTCCGTAATTGTGACGTTTTAAGCTGTTAATAAGTTAGTAAATAATTGAAGATAAGACCTGTATATCCCCATCTTCATATTGTCCACTTATATATTGTACTAAATATGGTTTTCATGGTTCTTATTATACTCACTCTGAGCTGGAGAAGGTTTAATATTATAAAACCATTTTCTAAATACAAAATCTAACCTTTTAAATTGTAAATAATAAAGATGTTCAAATGTAAGGTATAGCTTAAAACATAATTAAAAACATAATGAACAAGCCACACTTCTTTAAGTAATTAAAGAAGTGTTAAACGTCTGAATGAACGTGTCAGGAATAGTTAGCAGCGAGAGAATGTCAAATGTAAGTAATGTCTGTTGAGGATTAGGGATTATCTAGTAAGAGATATTTAATTTATGGAAGGGACTATTTGATTTGGAAGATCTGGCAGTAATCGGTCTGGGCGTGGCTGTTGATATTGAGCCAAACAACTGAGTTAATCAGTCCCTTCATCCTTTCACATCAACCGATTTGAATAACCTTAATGAATTAAATCATAATTAGAAAACTGCAGTTTTCTGTGTCTGATAATATTATTCTGTGGCAAAAACAGAAGAAATCCACTTAGGGGGTCAATACTACATGTCGCTAGCATTAAACATAAAAGCATAAAACTCCTGAAATTCTGGAGGTGTCCTTGGATTGTTTTTTCCTATGAAATGACACATTCATGTGCGCAAAATAACTAATTTTATCATAACAATGACCCACAAATTTTATTCTACAAAAAACAAATAAACTAAAGGCAATTGCCCAAAAATGTTTAACTATAGTTGAGTTTCTTGTCCTGTTTCCTAAATCCAAACATGTCAGGAAGCCAAGCTCTGGTGACTACAAATATCTATATAACCAAGGCAATAATTGGACAATTATTAATAATTAAGTTTTACCCACAAGCAATTTATTTCTTTTTCTAGTGCTTTATCTCTGACATTTTCATGACTCCCGTTACTTATGCCAGCTAGCCATAAAACCATAAAACCTCATGAAGTGTAACAGCGTGGTATTATTTACTGAAAAAATGTAAATAAAATAAAGTGCCCCTGAAGTAAGTTATCGTGTCATGGCATGACGAGCTCTACGTGTCACAGCAGGTTGCTAGTAACTCTTTTTTTTTTTTTTTTTACTTTCTTGCACA
This sequence comes from Fundulus heteroclitus, assembly GCF_011125445.2. Classification (NCBI taxonomy): domain Eukaryota; kingdom Metazoa; phylum Chordata; class Actinopteri; order Cyprinodontiformes; family Fundulidae; genus Fundulus; species Fundulus heteroclitus. Next base: position 27,924,175 of record NC_046372.1, read on the forward strand.
ATAGCTGTGTAAGTACAATGTTTCGTCATGATTGTGTGCAGCAGAGCGGCCCGTCCCACATCCGGCCGGGGAAAACTCCCTCCACAGGGCCTTTAAAAGGCCTGCAGGTCTGCTCAGGCAGGCAGAACATCAGGACAACTGATAACAAAGCAAACTAAGAAACATCGCTTCTCTTCACTCGTCTTTGTCAGGTAAACGGACCTTTCTCACCACAGCGGGCTTTTTTTAATCTCCAGCTTTGCTTTCTGGACCGCTGCAGCCTCTGCTGCATATTTCCATAGAGAGCGAGATTAGAGGTGCTGATTTAGGCACTGCGTTGAATGATGTTGCTGAGGAAGACGGGAGAGTGATGCTCATACTGCAGATAACATTAAGAGCAGATAGAGATATCTTCGCCTGCTGGGGCTTCTGTAGCTCTAATGCATGGTGACACCGTTCCACCTGAATCTCCAGGATCTCATCTCCGGTCTTTCTTTTTCTCACCACAGATCTATAAAAAAAAAAATGGAGTCCAAGAAGAACTGCAAAATGAGTCAGATGTGGACCAAGAAGATGCCCAAAGGAGTGGACTTGGAGATTTCCCAACAGCTCCCGTCCATGAGGTGTGTGGCCAACCTGATCATAGCCATGGAGAGGCTGAAGGCTGGCGTGTCGGAGGAGGTCCTGAGCACCGACTTCAGCGACGAAACCCTGCTCAACATCATGCTGGAGAGCGTTGTGGAAGGTAATCACACAGTTAAGATCATATTGAGCTTTAATTCCAATTTAAGTTAACCAAAGCCACAGCTTTCTAAGGGTTTAGCCTGTTTAAACGATGTTTAAAACTGAACTCTAGCTTACAAAGAAGAAACTAAAGCAACAAACTCAATTAAACAAGTGAATGTTTTCTTTTTTAGAGAGATTCATCTTCGAGAGGACTTCAGCTGGACCAGGTCAGTTCAGCAGAGGAGAAGAGCATCCTTGCACTGTGACGGACAGCCAGAAGAGAAGCCTGGTTCTGGTCCAAAGCAACTTGGAGCTCCTGGCAGTGATGCTGCAGGGAGGCAGCGACAACCGCAAAGGTAAACCAGGCCAATGCTTAGATGGGGGCTGTTTTTTGCCACACTTTTTCCCAAGTCAGATCAGATATTTAGACGTTTAAAAAAGTTCTTTGACCTTCCAGAAAAATATCCTAGTTAAGATCCAAATACGTCACTGAAACCTTTGGTTTTTAAATCTTGGTTTTTATTCTAAGACATGCGGCAAAGGACCACGGGTCAGAGTTAAAGTCTGAACCGCAGGTTTCACGTCATAAAATAGGTTAAATTTTGAATTAATTGATATGTTATTGTGTCATTTTTGGGGAAACATTTTGAAAAATCTGGAGAGGATTTCCATTTGTCTGACCTATATGAACCTCCATCATCAACTCTCTCCCCAGTTTACCTGAACATGGCGACGTATGTGCACCTTACACCCAACACTGAGGTGGGCCAGCCGGTGGTTCTGGGCATCAAGGACACCAACTTCTACCTGTCGTGCTACAAGAACGGTGACAAACCAACCCTGCATCTGGAGGTAAAAGCTCTCCCCTGTAGTGAGGTGTTGACCTCTTGGCGCCCAATCGTCTTCTCATTGGATGTCCGTTGTAGAAGTTGCTGACTCTGATCTTTTTGATGATTTTTGTTTTTGCCAGGAGGTGGAGGACAAAGCAAGCCTCTCTGAGATCAGCTCAGACAGCGAGCTGAGGCGCTTCCTGTTCTACAAACGGGACACCGGGCTGAACATCAGCACGCTCATGTCCGCCCACTTCCCCGACTGGTACATCAGCACGGCGACACAAAACAACAGGCCGGTGGAGATGTGCCAGGAGAGCGCCTCTCGCTACAGAACCTTTAGCATCCAGCGTCAGATCTGAGCCCCCCCACCCCCCCCCCCCATCCCCCCCCTGGACGCAGCGGGAGGAGGACGCTCATCTCCACATCCAGATGACCTTCGTGAGCGGAAAGCACTACCACACTCTGCTGGAAGGACGTGTGCGTGTTAGACCTACTATTTACTGTATGTACCAAGTACAGGAAGTAAACTGCTTAATGTATTGACATTGTCAAATTTCCACACAAGGTGGCGCCATTGTGCTGTCCAAACTGTGTGTGTATAGTTGGCTTGAGAGTTTTCGCTTATTAATATTTATTTATATATTTATGCAATATTGTTAATTGATCCGGAAATCTGCTTGCTATTTAAAAACTAAAAACATTCCAAATGTACTAAATAAAGACTTGAAAACATCTTATATTCACGTATTTGTTCTTTGTTGGCAGTTTAACATGATGTGGCTCTCCAGGTTATCTTACTTAGAAAAACGTTCATTGTCATTTAAAACATTTTTTTCATTATACAATGTGTTCTTAAAAACAAACATAACTTCAATCATTTTTAAACATCCTTAAACAAATATCTGTTTAAGCTCTTTTTATGCAACGACATTGAGTTCACACCTGCCACTAGTTCATACACACACAAAAAACCAACAATAGGTTAAACTACTGTAACTGCTCATTATCAGGATTTTTATTTGGATAAAGTTAATTTTTTTTTTTTTTTTCGTGAGTTTTACTTCTGTAAACACTAATGCTCCATCCGAATATCGTTATAGAGCAATGTCTCTTTAGTCAAAGTGGAAGTGCGTCAGCGGTCGCCATGATAAGTGCTGTCTGATGTAGGAATTCTAAACAATAACTGACTTCCTAGAGTTACTGAATAAGGAAACGGTGGAGTGATGAAGTTCCAGCACTTTTATTGAGAAGCAGAGCAGAGATCACATAGATGGGAAGTAATCGCACCCCACGGTCCGGCCGCCAGCCCGGCTGCCCTGTCTCCGTCTCTGCCTCTTTCTCCGTCTCTGTCTCCGTCTCCGTCTCCGTCTCTGCCTCTTTCTCCGTCTCTGTCTCCGTCTCTTTCTCTGTCTCTTTCTCTGTCTCCGTCTCCGTCTCTTTCTCTGTCTCTTTCTCTGTCTCTTTCTCTGTCTCCGTCTCCGTCTCCGTCTCTTTCTCTGTCTCCGTCTCCGTCTCCGTCTCCGTCTCTTTCTCTGTCTCTTTCTCTGTCTCCGTCTCCGTCTCCGTCTCCGTCTCTTTCTCTGTCTCCGTCTCCGTCTCCGTCTCTTTCTCTGTCTCCGTCTCCGTCTCTTTCTCTGTCTCTTTCTCTGTCTCCGTCTCCGTCTCTTTCTCTGTCTCTTTCTCTGTCTCCGTCTCCGTCTCCGTCTCTTTCTCCGTCTCCGTCTCCGTCTCCGTCTCTTTCTCCGTCTCCGTCTCCGTCTCCGTCTCCTTCTCTGTCTCTGTCTCTGTCTCTGTCTCCGTCTCCGTCTCTGTCTCCGTCTCCGTCTCTTTCTCCGTCTCCGTCTCTTTCTCTGTCTCTTTCTCTGTCTCTTTCTCTGTCTCCGTCTCCGTCTCCGTCTCTGTCTCCGTCTCCGTCTCCGTCTCTTTCTCTGTCTCTTTCTCTGTCTCCGTCTCCGTCTCCGTCTCCGTCTCTTTCTCTGTCTCCGTCTCCGTCTCCGTCTCTTTCTCTGTCTCCGTCTCCGTCTCTTTCTCTGTCTCTTTCTCTGTCTCCGTCTCCGTCTCTTTCTCTGTCTCTTTCTCTGTCTCTTTCTCCGTCTCCGTCTCTTTCTCTGTCTCCGTCTCCGTCTCTTTCTCTGTCTCTGTCTCCGTCTCCGTCTCCGTCTCTTTCTCTGTCTCTGTCTCCGTCTCCGTCTCCGTCTCTGTCTCTGTCTCTGTCTCCGTCTCCGTCTCCGTCTCTGTCTCTGTCTCCGTCTCTTTCTCTTTCTCTGTCTCCGTCTCCGTCTCCGTCTCCGTCTCCGTCTCCGTCTCTTTCTCTGTCTCTGTCTCTGTCTCTGTCTCTGTCTCTGTCTCCGTCTCTTTCTCTGTCTCTGTCTCTGTCTCTGTCTCCGTCTCCGTCTCCGTCTCTGTCTCTGTCTCTGTCTCTGTCTCTGTCTCCGTCTCTTTCTCTGTCTCTGTCTCTGTCTCTG